>NC_057736.1:21544682-21553043 GCF_004010195.1 Chiloscyllium plagiosum
CCATCTATCAACCCCTCAGAAAACAAACAGGAAATGACATCACCACAAACCCCAGGAACCCCATCCAAGAGAAAGATATAAATAGAAAGCAGGAGACAATAGCTTCGCTTCACTTGGAGGTTGCCACTGATGATGTTACCTAGCCAGGTAATGGAACGTCTGGATATCAAACCTACAGCTCAGCGAGCAAACCTACACCCTAAACCTCAACCTGAGCCACAAACCTTCACAAACCTTGCGTTAACCTTTTGTCCTTAATGTATTTGTAAAAACCCTTTGGATTCTCCTTAACTCTATTTGCCAAAGCTATCTCATGTCCCATTTTTGCCCTCCTGATTCCCCTCTTAAGTTTACTCCTACTGCCTTTATACTCTTCTGAGGATTCACTCGATCTATCCTGTCGATACCTTACATATGCTTCCTTCTTTTTCTTAACCAAACCCTCATCCAACATTCCCTTTACCTACCAGCCTTTCCTTTCACCCTAATAGGAATATACTTTCTCTGGATTCTTGTTATATCTTTTCTGAAGGCTTCCCATTTTCTAGCCGTCCCTTTACCTGTGAACATCTACCCCCAATCAGCTTTCGAAAGTTCTTGCCTAATACCGTTAAAATTGGCCTTTCTCCAATTTAGACCAGATCTAAAAGTTGAAGTTCTATCCTTTTCCAACACTATTTTAAATCTAATAGAATTATGGTCGCTGGCTCCAAAGTGCTTCCCCGACACCTCAGTCACCTGCCCTGCCTTATTTCCCAAGAGTAGGTCAAGTTTTGCAACTTCTCTAGTGGGTACATCCACATACTGAATCAGAAAATTGTCTTGTACACACTTAACAAATTCCTCTCCATCTAAACCTTAACACTATGGCAGTCCCAGTCTATGTTTGGAAAGTTAAAATCCTCTACCATAACCACCCTATTAATCTTACAGATAGCTGAGATCCTTTTTCCTCACTATCTCCACGGATCCTGTTGTAATCTGAGGTGACCTTCTTCGTTGTCCACTGCACCTCCAATTTTGGTGTCATCTGCAAACTTACTGACTATACCTCTTATGCTCGCATCCAAATCATTTATATAAATGATGTAGTGGACCCAGCACCGATCCTTGTGACTGGTCACAGGCCTCCAGTCTGAAAAACAGACCTCGTTCACCATTGTCTTTTACCTTTGAGCCAGTTCTGTATCCAAATGGCTAGTTGTCCCTGTATTCTGTGAGATCTAACCTTGCTAACCAGTCTCTCATGGGGAACCATTTTGAATGCCTTACTGAAGTACATATAAATCACATCTACTGCTCTGCCCTCATCAATCTTCTTTGTTACTTCTTCAAAAAACTCAATCAAGTTTATGAGACATGAATTCCCAATCACAAAGCCATATTGACTATCCCTAATCACTCCTTGCCTTTCCAAAGACATGTACATCCTGTCCCTCAGGATTCCCTCCAACAACATGCGCACCACCAACATCGGTCTCACTGGTCTATAGTTCCCTGGCTTGTCCTTACCACCCTTCGTAAACAGTGGCACCACGTTAGCCAATCTCCATTTTTCTGGCACCTCACCTGTGACTATCAAAGGTCATGGAAAAGAAAGAAGTGGCTGATTTTCATGTCGAATGTGTAGGGTTAGCAAAATTTAAAATCACACTACACCAGGTTATAGTTAGTGTATTTGGAAGCACTAACTTTTGGAGCGCTGCTCGTTCATCAATTGCTTGTGGAGTATAAGATTGTATATGATCTCATACTTTACAACCACCTGATGAAGGTGCAGCGCTCTGAAAGCTGGTGCTTCCAAATAAACCTGATGGAAAATAACCTGGTGTTGTGTGATTTTTAATTTTGTACACCCCAGTCCAACACTGGCACCTCCAAATTGTGTAGGGTTAGATAATAAGAAGGGAATTAGAAAATAAAACGTGAAACAACTCGACATGATATCTCACCACACCACAAGCTATAGCCATGGCTGGTCAAGCAGTGGCCAACATATTTTTTGTTCGGAGGGAAGAAGGTGAAGAGTCAGAAACAAGAGTTCCCGGTTGAAACCTCAGTGCAGGTTGTGTATGATTTCCACCTGCAAGAAAGAAGGGTTGTTGATGACAGTTTTGTGATGTGTTCAATGCATTTTTCATGTCAATTGGTTTTGGTATACAGTGTTTAAGCTGTAAGTTGTCAGGAGTGAAAGAAATCAGGAACTGGGCAGTTGTAATGGCAAGACTACAGAAATAAGTGAAGAGCAAGGGAGCACTATTCTTACTTTGATGGCTCTGATGAGGTTTTTGAAATTCTTTATTCATTTCTCTTGTAGCTAAACTCCCACCAACAACTTCTTTGGAAGCTTGTTTTCCTTGGCGCTATGCCTGGCGGGCTTTTTGTTCTTCTCTGTCGACAACAGGATCCCTACCCCTGCCGACCACTTAGACTTAGACTCCAATGTGGTATTGCAGAACTTGTATATGCACCCTGCCTTTAATTAACATTAAAGCAGCCTACTTTTCCGAATACCCTGCACCAATATACATTGTACGGGTGAATGGCATTGGTTGCACATTTGGATCATTTCATTGAGAATCCAATTGTCCATTTTTTATCATGTTGTTTCATACAAAAACTATTTTATTGTTAGAAAAGCTAGATTTTTCCATTATTAAAACCTTCACTTGTAAAAGTCAAGCTGTAGCTCTGTTTTGTCAAAGATATGAAGGATGACCATATTACCTGAAATGAATCAATCATTATGTACTTTGGGGGCATATTGGGATAGCCTTGAGCTTAAATGGGTGAATAAACGACTTTCCATCCAGTGTCACAACTTCTAAAGACACAACATTTCAGTTTTGCTTCTGTTTTCCAATGGATGTGTGTTAACAGAATTATTTTCAATTCGAGGTGTAGCGGTGCATGAAGCAAAACATTGTGTGTCCTCAGGGTGTTTCAAAGCATTGTCAATGTAGTGCATTTGAAATGCATTTATCCTTGTATTTCAGGGAAATTCAAAGCCAATTTGCATGTAGCAAATTCTGCAATATCATGACATTGAAATTGAAGGACAGGACACCAGGAATATTCTCCCACTCTACTCCAATTAGTACCAAAGAATATTTTGCAGTTAACCAAATTTACATACTATTTTACTGAATTTGCATTTATTTAAATAAAAATCAATAGTTTCCATTGCAAAAAATGTTATGACAAAATTAATGAGCAAATCCAGTTGTAATTTGGATGCTCTTTGGAGTGTTGATGTAGCCCTGAATGGCCGAATTGCTTCTACCTGAGTGGAAGGGACTCGATGATTCTTGGTGTTTTTGTCTAGGCCACCAATTATTCCCCATTTCTGATTGAGAATGTGATGGTGAGTTGCCTTCTTGAACATAGCAATCCATATAAGTGTAAGTACACCACAGTACTGTTAGGGAAGGAGGTTTGACCCAGTGAATGTCAAGGTGGTATGTGGCTTGGAGGAAAATTTGAAGGTGGTGGCTTTTCCATGTTTCTGTTGCCCTTCTATGTTGTAGACACCATGGGTTTGGAAAATGCTGTTGAATTAACCTTGGTGAGATGCTGCAAGTGCTTCCTGTAGATGATACAGCACCGCTGAAACTGCGCACCAGGGGTGAAGGGAGTGAATATTGAAGGTGCTAGATTTGAAGCCAAGCTTTCTCTTTGATGGTGCTGATGGTTCTTGTGTGTTGCTGCAACTGCATGTAACAGGGCAAGTGGACAATATACCATTACATTTCTGATTTGTGTCTGGTAGGTGGAGGATAAGTTTTAAGTAGTCAGGAGATGGGTTACTCACCACAGTGTTCACAGCCAATGACCTGCTCTTGTAGCCACAGTATTTATGTCAGGCCCTCTTCAGTTTTGGGTCAACAACACATCCCAGATTGTTGATACTTAGGATTTCAGAGATGGCAATGATTGAATATCATGGGTAAATTATTGTGTTTTCTGTTGTTCTGAAGATGGTTATTGCCTGGCACTTGCATGGCATGAATGTTGTTTGCCATTTATTAGCCCATGCCTGAATTTTACCCAGGTCTTGCTGCATTTAGACATGGACTGCTTCATTATCTGAGTTGTGGTTCTGTTCGCCGAGCTGGGGATTTGTGTTGCAGACGTTTTGTCCCCTGTCTAGGTGACATCCTCAGTGCTTGGGAGCTTCCTGTGAAGTGCTTCTGTGATCTTTCCTCTGGCATTTGTAGTGGTTTGTCTCTGCCACTTCCGGTTGGTTCCAGCTGTCCGTTGCAGTGGTCGGTATATTGGGTCCAGGTCGATGTGCTTATTGATTGAATCTGTGGATGAGTGCCATGCCTCTAGGAATTCCCTGGCTGTTCCTAGACATGATGGTACAGAGAAACCTAACGGAGAATTCACCACAAAGGTATACAGGAAAGCCACACACACAGACCAAGTCCTGAACTACGAAAGCAACCACCCCAACACACACAAAAGAAGTTGCATCAAGACACTATTCTTGATAGTACACCAGAACTGCAAAAAGAGGAAGAAGAACACCTATACAATGTACTCGGCAAAAACGGATATCCTCGCAATTTCATCAACAGATGCCTAAGGGAAAGACAACGGAACGAGGACGTGCAGCAACCCAAAGGACTAGCCACACTACCATACATCAAGAGCATTTCCGAACTGACAGCCAGACTACTGCGACAACTAGGACTCATAACAGCACACAAAGCAACAGCCACTCTCAGACAACAACTCACCAGAACAAAGGACCCGATACCCAGCATGAACAAAACCAATGTAGTGTACAAAATCCCATACAAGGACTGCACAAAACACTACATAGGACAAACAGGAAGACAGCTAACGATCCGCATCCAGGAACACCAACTAGCCACGAAACGATATGACCAGCTATCCTTAGTAACCACACACGCAGATGACAAGCAATATGAGTTCGACTGGGACAACACTATTATCATAGGACAAGCCAAACAGAGAACAACGAGCACCCGAGCTACAAATCTTCTCACAAACGTTGATCATTATCTGAGGAATCATGAATTTGCCTGAATATTGTAGAAACTTCAGTGAACAACCTACCTCTTATTTTCTGAGGGAAGAATATGAAGCAGCTGAAGATGGTTGAGACTGTATTACTCTTCCTACAGGAATTTCCTGTAGAGTTATCCTGGACTTAAGATGATTGCTTTCCGACAACTTCAACAAAGGACTGAAAATAGATAAATTGCTTGGCATAGACTAAGGCACTAGAAATGACAATGATAAACCTCATAAGGTTCTCTTTACCAACATTGGGAGCGAGTGGCAAAATTGGGTAAGATGCTTCAGAGATTATTCGAGCAACAGCCTGACATAGTCAGAGTCATAGTCATTGTCATAGTCACAAACATAGTCAGGATATCATACCTTTCACATAATGTCCCAGAGACCATCATTGTTATCCTTGAGTATTCATGTCCCACCAATAAGCCAGCAGAGGTGACTGCACAGTGGTATTCATAGAGGAAGGAGTTGCCTGGGAGTCCTCAAGACTGAGTCCAGATTCCATGAAATATCAAAGCATTATGTTAATCAAGGGCAAGGAAACCTCCTGCTGATGACCACCTTCTACCCCGACAGCTGATGAATGATTGCTCCTCCATGTTGAACTTAAGTCGGAGGAAGTACTGATGGTGGCAAGGGTGCAGAATGTGTTCTGTCTGGGATACTTCAGTACCCATCAATAAGAGTGGTTCAGCAGCATCACTACAGGCAAAGCTGGGCAAGTCGGAAAGAACATAGCTGCTGGTCTTGGTCTGCAGCAGGTGGTGAGGGAACCAATAAGAGGGAAAATCATTCTTGACCTCATCCTCACCAATCTGCCCACCATCTCCCCATGACATTATTAGTAAGAGTAACCTCTGCACTGTCCTTGCGTGGACAAACTCCTACCTTACATTCAAAAAACTCTCCACCATGTTGTGTCGTACTATCACTGTGCAAAATGGAATAGACTTTGAACAGATATAGCAACTGAAGACTCAACATCAAGAGGGACTGTGGGCCATCAACTGCCGAATCATACTCCAACACTGAGAACAATGGCAGGGAAAAGGAAAGAGTTATCAGAGAAGAGTATCAGATAAAAACAATGGCTTCAGTCTTCTCAGTTATTGATTGAAGGAAATCTTGTTCAGTCAATAATTTCAGATAAGCTGCTAACTAGGGAACAATGACACTGTGGCGGCAGCTGCTGTTGAGGTAGAGCTTGTCTACAGGTCAAAACTAATGCTGTGCTTTCTGGTGATGTCACTGAATGACAGACTTGAAGGAAAAATAGGAAGGAGCCAAGGATAGATCCTTGGGCCACACTTGATGTAGTGGTGCAACAAGACTGTTATTCAGGCTAGAACTCATCCACATTTACCAGAAAGTTTATAATTAATGTAACTTAAAGAAATTAATCAGCAAGCTCAATGATACAAAGATGTAACTTTTTAAAAAATGAAAACTGTCTTGAAAAGTGTCTGAAATCTTTTAATCATGACTAAGCTGATGACACTTACGTCTCTGAATCAGACGGCTATTGATTCAGTTTCCCCTCCATAATTCTGAACACAGAGACAGGGATGGTGTTCCAATGCGGTTATATAACTATAGTTATATTTATAACTACCCACATTTTTAAAGTAGATTATCAGGTCATTAGCTGTTTGTTGTCCACAAATTGGTTGCTGTGTTTCCTATAACACAGCAATGAATGTGTGTGTGTTGTGTTGGATATAAAGCCTGAATAGGATATACTGATGGTATGAAAGTGCATATTCTTATAGCCCACTTTGAATCGATGGCACACCTAACAGATGCATCTCAGCTGCATAAATGTCTATATTGCTTCTTTGACATGGAAAACATACACCTCGTTGAAAAAATGAACGAGATGTGGTAGGGAATAAAGGACAAACTCCCATTGCATAGTGTAAATTGCTGACTTCAGTATTTGGTCTAATTGGGATGGAATTGATCAAGTGGTTGTCATGAAACATGTCTGATTTCATTCTGCAAATTGTGGGGTTTTGCATTGTTTAGGAAATTTGCCTAAACAAATTCTAGCCCAGCCAATGGAAATGAAGATTTATCCCACCATTTTTCTCAGTTGCAAACCAGAAAACAATAAGCTCAAGATTCGTGGCTTTCTTTCCTATTGGATAGGCATTTATTATTAAACAATTTATCTTTTCATGTTGAAGAACAATTTGAAACCTCTCAACTTTTCCACATTCTGTGTTTTCTTTCAAGAATCAACTTGCAGATTTCCATTTTATCTAGACAAAAGGCCCAAGTGATCACTACACCTTTTCAAATGTTACACAGAACCAGTGACTCAACTCCAGGAGAGAATCTTTGATGCAGTTAACAACTTTTCCTCTGGGTGAACAGATCAATCCTATATATATGCAACCTTCCCCTAGACAGTACTTGTGTATTGCTGTAACTCACTTCCCCCACACAAAAGCAGCAGCATTGCATTCAGAAAACAGCTGACAGTTTCAATCGCAAATCATATTAGCCTAAAATATGTAAAGTATAAAAGGTGCAATATGAAGTACGATTTGACTCTGTACCATCAGAGCAGATTCAATGAAAAAACATTCTTCCAAGATTTTTAAATTTCAGAACTAATAATGAGTAGAGGGAATAGCAGTGCCTTTATTGTTGTCCTGCCAAAAGGTATTTCATTTCACAGTAACCAGCATTAATTAGCTTTGTGTCTTCAGAGAAACTATATTTTTGCTAGGCCAGCGTATCAAGGGATGTGGAACAAAGGTAGGTAAATGGAAGAACATATCAGTCATTATCTAATTGAGTGATAGTACAGGCCATGCAGGCTGAATGGCTTTCTCCCTCTCTAGTATTCCTAATCCTAAAACAAGGAATTAAAATGCAGAGTCAGGTCAGGTACTAGTATAATTATAGAACCCTATAGTGTGGAAGTAGGCCATTTGGCCCTTCAAGCCCACACTGACCCTCCAAAGAGCATCCCACCCAGACACACTCCCCAACCCCATCCTGGTAACCCCACATTTCCCAAGGCTAATCTACCTAGCTTGCACATTCCTGTACACAATGGGCTTTTAGCATGGCCAATCTACCTAACCTGTACGTCTTTGGATTGTGAGAGGAAACCGGAGCACCTGAAGG
This sequence comes from Chiloscyllium plagiosum, assembly GCF_004010195.1. Classification (NCBI taxonomy): domain Eukaryota; kingdom Metazoa; phylum Chordata; class Chondrichthyes; order Orectolobiformes; family Hemiscylliidae; genus Chiloscyllium; species Chiloscyllium plagiosum. The sequence goes on from NC_057736.1 coordinate 21,552,870, forward strand.
AAACCCACATCGATTGCTAGTTTCATTTTTAAGTTTAGTTGACTTACATTTTCTGTTCTGGATCAGTGGTGCTGGAAGAGCACAGCAATTCAGGCAGCATCCGAGGACAGGCAAAATCGACGTTTCGGGCAAAAGCCCTTCATCAGGAATAAAGGCAGAGAGCCTGAAGCGTGG
>NC_057736.1:21555772-21579842 GCF_004010195.1 Chiloscyllium plagiosum
CCCCCCCCCCCCCTCCTCTAGCTTATCTCTCCATGTTTCAGGCTCTCTGCCTTTATTCCTGATGGAGGGCTTTTGCCCGAAACGTCGATTTTGCCTGTCCTCGGATGCTGCCTGAATTGCTGTGCTCTTCCAGCACCACTGATCCAGAATCTGGTTTCCAGCATCTGCAGTCATTGTTTTTACCTTTTACATTTTCTGTGTTTGCAAAGATGTTATTAGGCAAGAATTTTCAAAAGCTGATTGGCAGCAGATGTTTGTAGGTAAAGAGATGGCTGGAAAATGAGATAAGGAGAGTCCAGAGACAGTATATTTCTGTTACTGTGAAAGGAAAGGCTGATAGGTGCAGGAATGACGAGAGAAATTGAGGGCTTGGTTCAGAAAAAGAAGGAAGCATATGTCAGGTATAGACAGGAGAGATCAAGTGAATTCTTAGAGTATAAAGGCAGTATAAGTATATTTAAGAATGAAATCAGGAGGGCAAAAAAGGGACATGAGATAGCTTTTGCAAATAGGGTTAAGGAGATCCAAAGGGTTTTTACAAATACATTAAAGGACAATGGGTAACTAGGGAGAGAATAGGGCCCCTCAAAAATCAGCAAGACAGCTTTTGTGTGGAGCCGCAGGAGATACTAAATGAGTATTTTGCATCAGTGTTTATTGTTGAGAAGGACGTGCAAGATGTAGGACAATAGACGGTGACATCTTGAAAGATATCCATATTACAGAGGAGGAAGTGCTAGATGTCTTGCAGCACATAAAAGTAGATAAATCCCGAGGTCCTGATCAGGTATAACCTAGAACTCTGTGGGAAGTTAGGGAGATGATTGTTGGGCCATTTGCTGAGATATTTGTATCATCGATAGTCAGAGGTGAGGTGCTAGAAGACTGGAGGCTGGCTAACGTGGTGCCACTGTTTAAGAATGGTGGTAAGGACAAGTTAGAGAATTCGAGACCAGTGAGCCTATTGTCGGTGGTGGGAAGTTATTGGAGGGAATCCTGAGGAACAGGATGTACATGTATTTGGAAAAGCAAGGACTGATTAGGAATAGTCAACATGGCTTTGTACATGTGAAATCATGTCTCATGAACTTGATTGAGTTTTTTGAAGAAGCAACAATGAAGATTGATGAGGGCAGAGCGGTAGACATGAACTATATGGACTTCAGTAAAGTGTTTGACAAGGTTCCCAATGGGAAATCGATTATCAAGGTTAGATCTCATGGAATACAAGGAGAACTATTTGGATACAGCCATTTGGATACAGAACTAGCTCAAAGTTAGAAGATAGAGGGTGGTGGTGGAAGGTTGTTTTTCAGAGTGGAGGCCTGTGACCAGTGAAGTGCCACAAGGATCGGTGCTGGATCCATTGCTTTTCGTCATTTATATAAATAATTTGGATGTGAGCATGAGAGGTATAGTTAGTGAGTTTGCAGATGACACCAAAATTGGAGGTGTAGTGGACAGCGAAGAAGGTTACCTCAGATTACAGCAGGATCTTGATCAGATGGGCCAATGGGCTGAGGAGTGGCAGATGGAGTTTTATTTAGATAAATGCGAGGTGCTGCATTTGGGGAAAGCAAATCTTAGCAAGACTTATACACTTAATGGTAAGGTCCTAGGGAGTGTTGCTGAACAAAGAGACCCTGGAGTGCAGGTTCATAGCTCCATGAAAGTAGAGTTGCAGGAAGTTAGGATATTGAAGAAGGCGTTTGGTATGCTTTCCTTTATTGGTCAGAGTATTGAGTACAGGAGTTGGGATGTCATGTTGCAGGTGTAGAGGATATTGGTTAGGTCACTGTTGGAATATTGCATGAAATTCTGGTCTCCTTCCTATCAGAGGGATGTTGTGAAACTTGAAAGGGCTCAGAAAAGATTTACAAGGATGTTGCCAGGTTGGAGGATTTGAGTTTTAGGGAGAGGTTGAATAGGCTGGGGCTGTTTTCCCTGGAGTGTCAGAGGCTCAGGGGTGATCTTATAGAGAATTATAAAATCATGAGAGGCATGTATACGATATATAAACAAAGTCTTTTCCCTGGGGCGGGGAGTCCAGAACTAGAGGGCATAGGTTTAGGATGAGAGGGGAAAGATATTAAAAAGAGACATAAGGGGCAACTTTTTCATGCAGAGGGTGGTATGTGTATGGAATGAGCTGCCAGAGGAAGTGGTGGAGGCTAGTATGATTGAATCATTGAAAAGGCATCCAGATTGGTATATGTATAGGAAGGGTTTGGAGGGATATGGGCCAGGTGCTAGCAAGTGGGATTAGATTAGGTTGGGATATCTGGTCGGCATGGATGAGTTGGACTGAGGGGCCGGTTTTTGTGCAGTACATCTCAATGACTCTATGACTCTATGTTAACAGACATTGCTCAATTCACTTGAGCTGAAAGGGAAAGTGATTGCAGTTTGTCCAATACCTACAGAAGCATAGAGAGTAAGATAAAGCAGAAGAAAATAAAGCTTATGACAGCCACATAAAGCTTAATACTGCAGAAAGCTTAGTGGAGTATAACAAGTACAAGAAAGGAAATTAGGAAAGCTGAAAGGGGATGTGAGAAGTAATTGGCAACCAGAAGCAAAGACGTGTTATCAGCACATGGAGAGCAAGAGAATGGCTGAGGAAAGTATTGGAGCTATCAGAAATGTAGAAGGTGATTTGTGTGTGAATGCAAGAAGTGTGTTTTTGTCACTGTCTTCACGAAGGAAGGAGATGATGCAGACATTTTATTGAAAGAGAAGGAGTGTGAAGTACTTGACACAACATGCAAGAGCAAGTACTGGTGGGGGTGATGTGCTTGAAGGCAGATAAATTGCCAGGGCTGCCTTGATTGTATTGCAGGTAGGAGGCTGGAAGGACACAGCAAGCCAGGCAGTGTCAGGAGGTGCAGAGGTTGACATTTCGGGTGTAACCCTTCTTCAGGACTAGGAGTAGGAGGGAGGTTATTTGAAATTGGAGAACTCAATGTTGAGTCCTCCGGGATGTAGGGTGCCCAGGCGGAAGATGAGATATTGTTCCTCCAAAAGGAGCTGTGGTTTGTTTTGGCAATGGAAGAGGCCAAGGATGGTCATGTTGGAAAGGGAGTGGTTGGAGGAATTGAAATGGAAGCGGACTGGGAGGTGTGATTGGCCCCTGCAGGCTCGGCTGCAATGCTCAGTGAGCCGTTCCTTAAGTTTACATCCAGTCTCCCCAGTGTAGAGAAAACCACCAGACCACAGCTCCTATTGGGTAAACAACACCTTATGTTGCCCATCATGCAACAGCTTCAGGGAACATGCTCCCTGGACACCAGCTACATACATCCCTCATTCATAGATATTGCCATCTGCTAATTGCCAACTCCCTCAGGTTCCTCATGGAATCTCTGATCCAGTTGTTGGCTAACACAGAAATACAGATCTGCATTGCAGTGCAGAGAGGCATTTAGCACAAAAAGACTGATGCATAGACGCTTCACGCACATGGACAGCCAGCTAGCTCATGGATTAGACCAAGTGCATCTCTGGGCTTCTTGCTTTTGTGGTATTGGTGCTTGCTTGTTTAGCACCTACCTGGATGCTCACAGTATCTCGCCTTGCCTAATAGCATAGACCCCACATGGCCAGGCACCTTGCTTGCTGCTCAGCAGTGTTCAGTCAAAGAGGTAGGTATCTTGCTGTATGACACCATGCCATGTCAATTTCAAACCTGCACCATATGCTAGAAGCCTACTTACACTGCATGTAAAACAGGCAGACATGTCTCAAAATCTTGGGGAGTAGAATCATCCAACAATCTCTACAATACAGAAATAGGCCATTTGACCCATGGAATCTGCGACTCCAAGGAGCCTCTTCCAACTCTCCACCGTATCCCCATAACCCCTCATGGTGTTTATACCATGGCTCACCCACCTAACCTGCACATCTTTGGGTTGTGAGAGGAAATCAGAGCACCCAGAGGAAATCCACACCGACACAGGGAGAACGTGCAAACTCCACACAGTCACCCAAGCTGGAATCGAACCCAGATCCTTGGTGCTGTGAGGCAGCAGCGCTAATCACTGAGTCACCGTGCCGCCCACACTGTGAGTAGTCTTCACCAAGTCCACACAGACATTGTTTGTTAAGGGTCCCAACAAGGCAGGTCTAGGGTGGCCTGCAATACCAGCCCAGGGGATTGGCTACAGTCATAGATCCTGTCATGATATTCTTAGCTCAGGGAGTAGGTCACAGTATGTTCAGTGGTTCCACTGTGGCAACTCTGAGAGGTAGGGTTATCACCATCCATTGCACTGGATCTTTCATACTCAGGCCAAGAGAATACCTGTCACCTCCTCCATGAAAATTAGCAGCTACTACCCATGAGGTCACTGGGCTAGCACTGCCTGGGAGTACGAGAACAAGCAAAGACACCCAGAGGACAGCTACGTACAAAAAGAATACACAAAAGTATTACTGGATTGTGCAACATGCAATGATTGAATTTATAATTTTGGTTTCTAATGTTTAGTTTTGTATTGGCTTACATTGTTTACATTCTGGTCAAACAGGTTCCATGATGGTCAATTATAGAGGGAAGGTAAGGATTGGGATTGTTGGTGACTGAGGAATTGGGTTGCAGTTACTGGTTCAGCAAATATCTTTGAACACCTGCTACACCTTCTCCCTGTAGACCTTGGCAACTTTATACAGGAAGTATCAGGCATTTGTAGAGTTGAAGCAACAGCTAGAAGAAATCAACCAATAGGCAATCTGTATGTTGTTGATGCTCCTTGGGGAGTTCTTCCTGCTGCTGAAGTTGTGTTCAGCTGTGTAAGGTTAGAGGACGGCCTTAGGTAGAGTGCTGAACGGTAAAATGGCAGTGCTAATATCAAATCAGCACTGCATATCAATCAGTGCATGCACTACAGATGATGTTTTGGACACAACATGCAACCTGTCACGCCTAAATAACAGGGGATCGTTGACTCAAATGCTTTCAACATTGATGCCGTGCACAAAATCTTTTTAAAATGTTGGGGCAAACGGAGAAAGTGTGCTATAAAAGCATTTTTGTGCATGGGTTTATGAACAAAGTCATAGAATACAAAAGCAAAGAAATCATGATGATATTTACTAAGGTATTCCCAGGGATGAGGAAGCTAATAAAATAAGGAGAATTTGAGAAGTTAAAAATGTTCTCCTTGAAATGGAAAAAGTGACAGGAGAGGTTTTCAAGTTGATGGTAGTGATTTTAAAATTCAAATAATGTTGAAATTGTTACCTTTTGTTAATTATTACAACTGTAAAATTGATGCCAAATTCTGGCACCTAAACAACAGTAAAGGAGGTGATAGGAGATAATTGGCTCTACTCTTTTTAAGCCTCCTCTTGGTCAGGCACAACAAACTTTTTTATTTTTTTCTTTAGCTCAAATGTAAACTTAGTTAACCATTCAGATTGATAAAAAGACAACTCCAAGCTTTTCTTGAGTGAAATAGAGTGGAATTTGACTACCTATTAAACATTTTTTAAAAATTAAGAAACTGTGACATCTAACACAAGTATCTAACACAGGGAAACTGAAGAGGGAGCGATGGAGGGAGAGTTCTTGAATGAGGGGAGTGAAATCTGTGTCCTCACAGTTGAACTGTTGTCCTGTTCCCTCAGGAGTGATGAAACTTCCAGGTAACCTTGATTTCTCAAGGATATAGGCATCACAGCAGCTTCCTAAGCACCTGGCACAGACCTTAAAGAATGCAGTATCGATGATCGCATATAACTTGCTGGATTGGTGACCTTTTCTGTGAATGAGGCCTGCTGCATTATAATACGGCACTCGCAAGATAACGTGTGTATAGTTTATCATGTCTAGTACCTAGGGGAAACCAGCTTGGTTGGCAAAGCTTATTGCCAGGGATTCACCATGGGCTTCATCATGAGGAAATGAGATGAAGTGGATGATTTGGCACAAATTGCATCAGTAACAGCCTTGATACATTTGTTGTTCAAGGGTCTTGAGATCCCACACAAGTTCCCCACTGAATCTTTGGAAAGAGGCACCTGCATAAATGCTTAGAGAGGCTGTCACCTTGATGGCTATCAGGATCAGTTGGCACTGCCCTCCAGCAGATGGCATCATTCTGTGACACCATCCCTGGAAATTCTCAGTCTTTTGCAACACTGTACCTCACTCATCTAGAGGAAATGGCATCACAGACAATAGACTTTGGGCTTTCTGTGTCTCCTGCAAATCTGGAGTGAAGCTTCAACTGTGACTTCTCCATGTGAAGGCTGTTCAGCAGGTCCTGAATTGGCTGGTTCATCTCGTGTCTTTGTTGCATCACAACCACAGTGACGATAATCCCTGCCATGGCTCGATCCATTGGTCAATGTTCCAATGAATCTGTGTGAGGAATATCAGAAACAGAACAGGTTCTTATTAATGTCAGCAGTCAGCATTTGCATCACTGATAAACGTTGATTTAACACAGTCCTCCATAGAGGTCACAGAGGATTCTGACAAAGGCCGGAGTTCATAGAATTCACATGGAACTCTGACTTAGGCACCTCTATTCTAATGAATGCACAAGCAATGTCTTTAAGATAGGAGATTGTAAGTTCAATACAATTACTGAAACCTTGTACTTCCATCCCACACCGTCACATCATCCAAGAGACAACATTGCATGTATGAGCATGTTGTTTATACTTATAGTTGAAGATGAGAGGAAATCAGTTCTGTGTCCTTGTGCAGCCTATAACAACTTGGATTGTCTTTGTGAATAATGGCTCTAGGTGAGACTTCTAAAAGGGCTAAGTGGACGGTTTTATGCAACAGAGTTTACAGTTAGCTGTCCAAGTCAAAGATATAAGTAGTTTATTCACGTTTATGGGTAGCAGCTCAAAGGCTGTCCAATTTACAAATAGTCATAACGCTTATACACAAAATACAGTTAAGTGTCCCATTTCAGGTCAGCTATCCACCTACCATTAGCCTTGGTACTTGTCACATGTTCTAATTGCTAACTAAATGTTTACACCTGGCTGTTCAGAGTTCAAACAGCCCTAAATAATATGCTGGAAAAGCATAGCCAGTCAGGCAGATCGACAGTTCAAGAGGTCAGTGCTGAGTTGGAGGGTTGGATCTGGGTTCGGGGGGGGAGAGAAATCCACATTGATCCTGTGTGGTTGCATGGTCCCAAGACAGAAGATGAGGTGCTCTTCCTCCTGGAGCTGGGTGGTTAGGTTTTGACGGTGGAGGAGGCCCAGGATTTGCATGTCCTCGTTGGCGTGGAAGGAGGAGTTAAAGTGTTTGGCCACAGGGCAGTGGGGTTGTTTAGTGTGCATGTCCCAGAGATGTTCTCTGAAACAATCTGCAAGTTGGTGTTTTGTCTTCCCAGTATAGAGGAAACCACATTGAGAGCAACAGGCACAGTAGATGACATGCGTGGAAGTGCAGGTAAATCTCTGCTGGATGTGGAAGATCCTTTGGGGCCTTGGACGAAGGTGAGGGGGGAGATGTGGGCACAGGTTTTGCATTTCTTGCAGTGGCAAGGGAAGGTGCCAGGAGTGGAGGGTGGGTCGGTGGGGGGCGTGAACCTTACAAGGAAGTCGTGGGGGGAACGGTCTCTACGGAACACAGATAGAGGTGGGGTCTGTTTGTAGGTGGCAGAAATGGTGGAGGATGATGTGTTGTATCTGGAGGTTGGTTGGTTAGATGGAAGGTCAGGGCCGGGTGGGGTTCTGTCCTTGTTGCGGTTGGAGGGATGGGGTTCAAGGGTGGAGGTGCAGGAAGTGGAGGAGATGAGCTGGAGGGCATTGTCTACCATGTGGGAGAAGAAATTGCAGTCCTTGAAGAAAGAGGCCATCTAGGATGTTCTGCTGTGGAATTGATCTGCCTGGGAGCAGATACAGTGGAGGTGGAGGAACTGGGAGTATGAGATAGCATTTTTATAGGAGGCAAGGTGGGAGGAAGTGTAGTCCAGGTAGCTGTGAGAGTCGGCGGGTTTGAAGTAGATGTCTGTGTTGAGTCGGTCACTGGAAATGGAGATGGAGAGGCCCAGAAAGGGGAGGGATGTGTCTGAGATGGTCCAGGTGAACTTGAAGTTCACCTTCCCTGACTTCATTGCAGATGTATGTGTAAAGGGACTGAATGTCCTGGTGAAGATGAGGCATTGAGGTCTGGGGAACCGAAAATCATGGAGGAGTTGGAGGGCGTGCTTTTCCAGTGTCTCACTTTTTGCATCTATTTACTGCCATCAATGAAGCCCACCCTTGAATGCTTATCAGGCTTTCCATCAACATCATTACTCTAATACCAGAAGGAGGGGAGATTATTCCCATTTTTTACCTATGAATCAAAAGTAAGTCATTGGTCTCTTAAACATCTTTGTGATATTCTGAGGACTTTGATAGCACTGTTTAATTGCAAATTCATTATTTCTTTTGGACACTGCTTTCACCTTTTGGGACATGCAACATAGAGGGAGATCTGATTCCATAATCCTAGTTGGATTCATACACAAGCTCAGGAGGTAAGAGATCATTTTTAGAACTAGAAAGGCGCTGATAAGGTCTTGGTTTATTTACCATATGTTTACCTCTTGCATAGCCCAAGATTAATAGCAGCAGATCTCCTTTGCAAAGTGACAATTTTAAACATGTCATGTTTGTGTGTACAATGCACCTTCTGTAAAAGATGCAAAGCGTTTTCTAAATATGCTATGTGCCAATCTTAGAAAATATGAACTCTCTCCTTCAATCCACGCATATTCTCAACATTCTTCAAAATATTTTTCAATGTTTCCTTTTTGCAGTATTTGTTCACCATGCCTCAAAACTGAATTAATATGTTGGTTTAATGTTACTTTCAATTAACCCACCATGAATGATTTAACACACACACTGCAGCTTTTTGTAGAGTCAAAGCTGCTGAGCTTAAAAAAATACAGTTTAAGACAATAAGAAAGGAAAATTATGCAACATCTCATCAAACAGCAACGAACATCGGTTGCACTTTCAAAACATCAGCTGCTTTCTCCAGGGACCAAAACCTGCCAATGTTGCATGTCATATCTCCATCCCAGATATAGCTTGTTTCCCAGAAGATTATCAAAACTCAGCCTTTATTTAATCATCTTCAGTTCAGCTTATCTCACCTAAGTTGTAACATCCCAAACGATTGCAGCTGTGGGCAGAAAGAAAGCCTTACATTTATCTCACAACCTCAGCCTGTCGCAAAGACCATGATAGCCAGACATGTACTTTTAGGGCTTGAGTCACTGTTACTCTGTCAGAAAAGCAGTGTCTATTTCAAATACTGCATATCAAGCACACACAAAAATCAATGAGATTTTTCTGCTCCGTTCCTAGAGTGGGATATGAAACCACAACTATCTGACTCAAGAAAATGAGAAGATCAGAACCTAAGAACTAGGAACAGGTGTAGGCAATTCAGTCCTTTGAAACTTTTCCACTTTTTAATACAATCATGACTGATCTCATCTCAGCCTCAACTCAACTTTCCTGCTCGTTCCCCATAACCTTTTCATTTGTTACTAATTAAAAATCTATCTCCTCCCTCAGTTTATTGAATGACCTGACATCCTCCACACTCTAGAATGGAGAATTCCACAGACATACATCCCTTTGAGAGAAGTAATTTCTCCTCATTTCTCCTTTAAATCTGCCATCCCTTAGCCTAAATCTACAACCTCTTGTTCTAGCTTGCCCCACAAGAGAAAACATTCTCTCTGTCCCTCATTTGTCAATCCCCTTTTAGTGTTTCATATACCTCAATTAAATCTCCCCTCATCCTTCTAATCTCAAGTAATGTGTAGGCCTAAAAGAATCAAGAGTGACATGACTGATGCTGCTCGGATAAAATAAACCATTGGAAATCAGATAAATTGCTATTGAGCTCGCCAAAGCTCAGATCACAGTCTTTCTTCAGAAATGAAAATGTTTTTACTACCAATTTGGGATAACTGGGAGAATAGTTAGTAGTATAACAATGTACCACTAAAGCATGGGTTGGCAACTTTATTTTTAAGAGTGCTACTTTCATTTAATGATAATATCACAAGCTGAAACATATATAGGAAATATATCAATTGATAAGGGTATGTATCTGGCTATTATATTTTGTCAATTGCAAAAATATATGTTTAAAATGAAGGAAATGATCTTGACATTTATTTCAAAGTTGACACAGGAGGTTCCCACCAAAGTTGTATAACCTGAAGTATACTTATAAGATATAGGAGAAGAAGTAGGCCATTCAACCCTGATGGAATCATTCACATGTTTGTCAGTAATGAGAGTTGGAAATTTAGATTTAAAGTAGTTAATGTTAGAAAAGGCAGTTTTGCAAAGCTAGGTAGAATCAATAGGGAAGCCACTTTTATTGCTGCTTTGCAGATTTTTCAGTATTTTTCAGTATCCATGAGATGCCAGAAAGATTACCATGATTTCAAGTGAATGCCATTTCAAAAGCTGACAATCTCTATTTCTGAAGTGACTCACTCTAGGTTAAGTGGGACATTTATTTGTTTAGAAACGTCACTAGGCATCCACTTCCAAGAAGGGGTATGAAGTAAATATCTTGCAGGGCTCCAGCTGCTTAAGATCATTAAAACTGTGACTGAACTCTTGGCCAAGGCTGCTCAGGAAATTATTATGCTTGTCAGTGTCCAGGATCCCAACAAAAGTTTCACTTTCTGCCAGCATTTGGAGCACAGATGGAAAATGTTACATTTTCCTTTGTTGGACCAACAGGTTAAATTTTGCCTTAAAAACTTGAACTGTGGCACATAGAATCCTTACAGTGAGGAAACAGGCCATTCAGCCCATCACGCCCATACTGACCCTCTGAAAAGCATTCCACTCAGACCTAACGCCCTTAACCTATCCCTGTAATCTTGCAATTTTCCCATGGCCAATCTACCTGTCTCACATATCTTTGGACTGTGGTAGTTCAAGAAAACGAGATATCGGGGTTTGCTTTACACATATCAATGAAACCTGATCACTGCTGGCTATTATTAACATTAGTTTTTCCAATGGTACATTTTTTTTGCAAAATATTTCTTGACTTCTTTATTGATATCAACTCTTTTGTGGATTTCAGAGGCAACAATGTCAAAAATGTCTCTGTCATGGTGAAATCTTCAAACACAATTCAAACAAACACTACCAGCTGGGCAGTTTAACTTATGTCAATCGATGCATCACATTCAACAGACAGCCATGTGCATTCACTCGAACTGTTCGACCACATTGGGCAATAACGCAGATACCTTTCTTGCTGTGGTATTTGCTCCTAACTCCATGTCTGCAATGGCAGACATAAATTCAGGGATATTTTTGAAAGCTTGGCCATCAGAATCAATGAGCCCTTACAGAATCACATCATCTGTAAATGTTGTCTCGGTTCTTGTTCTTCACCAAGTCAAGAGAAACTACAAAAGATATCTCTATTGGCACATTAACTTCCTTGGGTGATTTGGTTAAAAAAAAATGACTGAAATATAGTTTCTAGTTCACTTACTTTGCATGCCCACAGACTGCTTCCTGTAGGAAAGTCCCCTTTAAAATGCTTGTGTACTTTTACAAGCGTGTCTCAACATTGCTCTTTTTCCAATTGCAACTCTCACATCACAAATTAATCAGAAATATGTCAGCATTACAACAATACACGAAGGGATAGTGATGATAAGTTAGTTAGCTAGCTTAAGGTGGGCAATTAATTATATGGCTTGAATGCTTTCTGTTATGGATCAGACCAGACCTGCTCAAAATATTTTAAGAAGGTAGCTTAGATGCTTTTTCTTATTTTAAAGGTAGACGTGAAATGCTTTGTTCCAGGTGCGATCCAATTGGTCACACTACTCGACATTGAGCAAAAGACAATTTATTTAAACACTATAGTTAAAATACAAACAGAAGAAAGAGGCATTTAGAATACCTTAACTATTGGAAAACTTAACCAAATAAAGGATACAGCAACTCTGATTAATTAGCAGTTGCAATAGTAATATTCCATAAAAACACCCCTTGGCAAAAAGGCAAATTCAGACACAGATTCCCATATGCTGTTCTCCAATCCAGAAGGAAAACAGATCAAGAGAAAATACAGAGAGTGTAGCAGCCAGGAGACATTCACTGAAGCTTCCAACTCTTTTGAAACCCAAGAGCACCTGATTTTACTGAAAAAAAAACAAAACGCAGAAATTTGGATCTGAGAGACCTGACCTGAATAGGTATTATTCAAGCTGTCAACAAAAGGTAGGTCTCACAAATTGTTTACACAAGTTATCTTCAGTAGCCATGCTTCAACCCAGCGCACAGTGGAACAGTCCATACACCTCCTTAAGGAGATGCTTTGATGGCTGGATAACTTCAGTGGGGTCTTGACCTACAGCTCAGAAGGGTTGTGCTATATTAATGTGGTGTGCTGCGCCCATGATAAATGATGCTGACAAAGGGAAATTCCTGGATGCAAAAGAAGAGGGAATCAACATCAATCCTCTGAGGATAAAGACATTGATTGAAGGCTAATCAAAGATTGAATATTCAAAAGGAGATGCCTCAGGATTTCTCTCAACCTGCTACCTATGAGACACTCCAGTGCCTCTGAAAAATGTGTTGCTGGAAAAGCGCAGCAGGTCAGGCAGCATCCAAGGAGCAGGAGAATCGATGTTTCGGGCATAAGCCCTTCTTCAGGAATCATGAAGAAGGGCTTATGCAAACGTCGATTTTGCTGAAGCTTCTCTTATTTCCTGAGCCACCCATGGCAGATTATTCCTTTTCCTACAGTCCTTCTTTTTCCCTGATATATACTTTTGCTGAGCACTTCAAAAAATTGCTTTGATATTCCCCCACAGTCCGTCAACTTTCCCACCGTAAAGTCTTTGTTTCCAGTCTACATTAGCCAACTCCTGCCTCATCCTATTGTAGTCTCCTTTTGTTTAAGCACAGGATCTTGGGAGCGGATCTAATCTTCCAGCTTTCCATCTGTGTTCTAAGTTCAATCAGACTTATCAGAAGTCTTTTATCAGATTAGAGGCAGGGTACTAATATTACATGGTACTAAGGTTAGGTAGCTTTTGCGGTTTCAGTCATATGATATCTGTATGCTATGCACTGGAGTGTCTCATAGGTAGCAGGTTGAGAGAAATCCTGAGGCATCTCCTTTTGAATATTCAATCTTTGATTAGCCTTCAATCAATGTCTTTATCCTCAGAGGATTGATGTTGATTCCCTCTTCTTTTGCATCCAGGAATTTCCCTTTGTCAGCATCATTTATCATGGGCGCAGCACACCACATTAATATAGCACAACCCTTCTGGGCTGTAGGTCAAGACCCCACTGAAGTTATCCAGCCATCAAAGCATCTCCTTAAGGAGGTGTATGGACTGTTCCACTGTGCGCTTAGTTGAAGCATGGACAGGGATGTGTATTTGTGTTTGGAGAGGTTAGCCCTAGTCTCTCAGCAGCTAATATCATACAGAGGACCTTGGGAAGAGCTAGGAACCTGTAAATTCTCTAGTGTGTATCCAGCATGGCATGTCGCAGGATGTTTGGCACAACTCTCCAAAATTCGGCACTGATGGTCACATATAATTTGAACATTGATTACAGGAAGCTTTCCTGTAACAAATTCTGCAGATTGGTGATAGGAAACCTTCAAAGCAACATACGTGAAGGTCTATAATAGTCTGAACCTGGAGAAGCCAACAATGGCAGAGAATCCCACTGTCCGGGCTCTTTCATTCTCTCATCACAGCTCAAGGATGTCAACAGCAGTGATCTGGAAAAAATGGCATCAGTTACGTCCCAAAATCATTGTGGCATTAAAATTCAGGACAGCTGTGACCTTGAAGACCACCACGATAGAATTTCCGTCCAATCCTTCTGAGCACAAGTCCTACTGCAGCAGATGACACAGTTTGCTAATAATGCTCTGGGACATCTTTAATCTGCACCCACATTGTCTTTGTAAGAGTTTTATGAAATGACCATGAAGCTTGTAGGTATGGGGTTGCAACATTCTCCTTGGTGAATCCTCACCTGCTGTTTCTCCCTGAGGAGGCTGTGCAGCAGCAACTGCTGGAGGTTGCTGTTCTCCCTGAGCTTGTTGATAATGTCGTAATTGGTCTGTCCTTCAACATCTTAGCATTTGAAGCAAAGTTGCAAGGACTCCAGTTGCGATGATGTCAACGTTAAATGTATGTGTAGGTAATCTGAGAATAATATCTGAAACAGAATACCTTGGCACCAATGGCACTCTCCAGATCTCACTCCAATTAAAATGAAGCCTCATGGCTTGCCATCTGTTGTCTGTGCGTTAGACAATTTGACCAGTTTTTGAATTAAAATTATTTTGTCTTTGTGCTCTTGTCAGTGAGGCAGACAAAGTGGCACAGAATTCGGCTTGCAGTCCAACTCAAATTTATTAACAAGATATTCCTTGTTAAAAACACTATGAGAGCATTTCCCAAATTCCCACAATATTTACTATCTGTCTATCTCTATCTGACTGAAAAGGATATTACCCGCAATGATCCACATGTTTGAGCTGAGCCATTGGAATCTCCTTCCCCTCCGACATAGGGCTGGCTCTCTTCCACGCGTGCGGGTCTCACAGGTCAAGATGGAACATCTCTGGGTCTTCTTATGTTGCTGCATGGTCTTCTACCATGAATCTTGCTGCAAATCTTCCCTATAAGTTTCTACTGAGTCTTCACTGAGGGCATGACTTCTAGGTGTATGTGTTATTATTTCCCCTTGCACCAGACCTTCTAGAATGCTCTGTGGCCTTTGGCCAATGGTATCATGAGCTGGGTTCAAATCATCCAATGGAATTACACCAACACCCTCAATGTTGCCATGCTGGGAAGTGCAAAGTACACATACTCAGGCAGTCAAGATGCAGTCTGATCGACCCTTTTCCAACGCACAATCCTCAGGGCTAGTTGTAACCTTTTCCCCTTTAACCTTTCTAGCCTGTTTGATCTTGGTTTCCAGTGTTATCTGTAGCCAATAACTGCTGGCCACTATCTAATTTAGTTTAGCCAATGTTCTGTCAGTCCTAATTTCTCCGGCTGTGGGTCAATTTGGAATGTTCAGTTTTTGGCCCATGGTTGCTTGAACGCAGTCCCTCTTGCTGATCCCTTGAAGCATCTCATGAAATTGGGATCACAGGTTCAGACCACGTTCTCGTGCAACACATATCCAAGTCTCAGATGGAGATAGCCTAACTCTCTGAGTATCTGGGTTTCCCATTGCACAGACACAACTTTACCCTATGCACTTACTATTTTCATTATGCACATCAGTAAGCTTAACAGTACGATATACAAATAACTTCTTATGCAAATTAAGAATTAACCACTATTTACAAACATCTCAAGCTTCTTTGGTAACTATCAGGACTCAGTCAAGTGAAATTCATACCATTCAACAGTTTACATCATCCTTTCACAACACAGTCTGGGGTCGTTCATTTCTTGGCTCTTGCTGTAGGAGCATAAAATCCATAGTTTCTGAAGAAGTTCCTTCTGGATTTAACCTTAGGACGGTGAGATAGATGAAAATAAACAGGATGAACAACACAACCAGGCGTGATAGGTGATGTGCCCACTGGTGTATCTGCACATTTGCTCCACAGATCATTCTGAGGTGATACAATTCTTGACATAATGTTTTATGTCTTTTCCATTTCTGCTCTATTGCAATCCCCTAATTCTGTCAGTCAAGGTTCCTGACCCTTGATGACCCCAGACATTGTGAACTTGAAAAATCACTTCACTTTGGTCCTTGATGATACAACACACTGTCCATCTTTGGAAACAAGTCCAACCTTAGTACCTAACTTGTCCTCCCACTAGCTATATGAGACATGGATTGTTCCCTTCCATACTTTAACTTGGTATTGCTACTCTGAGCCTGAACCACATTTTTCACCTCGGTTTGGCTCACAGCGATGGTGTCAATTTTTGCCAGAATATGGGCTGTCATGGTTCTCCTTCATGGCCACCTTGCTGAGCTAGTTCATTTGCCCTTGTATTCCCAGATGGACAAGTTTAGTGGTAGGTCCTAACCTTAATAATACTGTATTTGTGGCTTTGAGCAGTTTGGAGAATAAATTTGAGTAGGGGGGCACACCGTAATGGTTTCCATCCACCAAATCAAATCCTCTTGGTCTCCTCAGTGGCAGGACATTAATTAAACATGGAATCCTAGAACTGTGGTGGACCAAGCACCTTACTGATCTTGGCTAACTTTCTGAACTGGATTCAACAAGCATCTTAATTAGCTGTGGCGGTATTGCCTGACTGACTATAGTCCACTTGACCCCATGAAGGGCTGTTTCCATTTGATTTTCATAAATAATCAACTGGTTGACACACATGCAGCGTGTTTGTCTAAACTGCTGGCACAGGCAGTCAGTGTGATGTTGATATAGCATGATGCCGTCCTGTGATATGTCCAAACCCTTGACTGTTCAATGCTCCCCTCATGATACACTGCCTGCCTCTCCCTCTATTCACCCTAGTCATGTCCCTTATGATTTTATAAACCTCTTTAAGGTCACCCCTCAGCCTCCGATGCTCCAGGGAAAATAGCCCCAGTCTATTCACTTCTCCCGATAGCTCAAACATTCCAACCCTGGCAACATCCTTGTAAATTTTTTCTGAACACTTTCAAGTTTTACAACATCCTTCTGATAGATAGGAGACCGGAATTGAATGCAGTATTCCAAAAGCGGCCAAACCAATGTCCTGTATTGCCACAATATGACCTTCTTACTCTTATACTCAATGCTCTGACCAATAAAGGAAAGCATACCAAATGCCTTCTTCACCACTCCGTCTACCTGGGACTCCACTTTCAAGGAACTATGAACCTGCAATCTAAGGTCTCTTCCTCACTGACTAGTCACCTAGCATTCCCTACACCTACCAGCCTTGCCCTTTCATCCTAACAGGAATATACTGCCTTTGTTATCTCATTTCTGAAGGCCTCCCATTTCATTTTTTTTGGTTAGAGGAGTTCTTTACCAGCAAACATTCACAGCCAATCCCACAATATGACCTTCTTACTCTTATACTCAATGCTCTGACCAATAAAGGCAAGCATACCAAATGCCTTCTTCACCACCCCGTCTACCTGGGACTCCACTTTCAAGGAACTATGAACCTGCAATCTAAGGTCTCTTTGTTCAGCAACACTCCCCAGGACCTTCCTATTAAGTGTATAAGTCCTGCCCTGATTTGCCTTTCCAAAATGCAGCACCCTGCATTTACCTAAATTGAATTTCATCTGCCAGTTCTCAGCCCATTGATCCATCTGATCAAGATCCCATCGTACTCTGAGGTAACCTTCTTGACTGTTCACTGCACCTTCAATTTTGGTGTCATCTGCAAACTTACTAATCATACATCCTATGTTCACATCCAAATCATTTATATAAATGAGGAAAAGCAGTGGACCCAGCAATGATCCTTATGGCACACTACTGTTCTCAGGCTTCTAGTCTGAAAAGCAACCCTCCACCACCACCTACCTTTTCTACCTTCGATCCAGTTCTGTATCCAAATGGCTAGTTCTCCCTGTATTCCATGAGATCTAACCTTGCTAACCAGTCTCCCATGGGGAACCTTGTCAAACGCCTTATTGAAGTCTATATAGATCACATCTACCGCTCTGCCCTCATCAATCCTCTTTGTTACTTCTCCAAAAAACTCAATCAAGTTTGTGAGACATGATTTCCCATGCACAAAGCCATGTTGAATATCCCTTATCAGTCCTTGTTTTCCAAATACATGTTAATCCCGTCCCTCAGGATTCCCTCCAACAACTTGCTCATCACCAATGTCAAACTCAAGGTCTATATATCCCTGGCTTTTCCTTTACCACCTTTGTTAAATAGTGGCACCATATTAGCCAACCTCCAGGCTTCCGGTACCTCACCTTTGGCTATTGATGATAGAAATACCTCAGCAAAGGGCCCAGCAATCACTTCCCTAGCTTCCCACAAAGTTCTTGGATACACAGAATCAAGTCCTGGGATTTATCCACCTTTATGCATTTTAGCCATCCAGCACCTCCTTCTCTGTAATATGGACATTTTTCAAAATGTCACTATTTATTTCCCCATGTCTTCTATCTTCCATGTCCTTTTCCACAGTAAATACTGATGCAAAAATATTCATTTAGTATCTTCCCCATCTCCTGCAGCTCCACACATTGGCTGCCTTGCTGATCTTTAAAGGGCCCTATTCTCTTCCTAGTTACCCTTTAGTCCTTAATAGATTTATAAAATCCCTTTGGATTCTCCTTAACCATATTTGCCAAAGTTATCTCATGCCACCTTTCTGATCCCCTGATTACCCTCTTAAGTATATCCTACTGCTTTTATACACTTCTAGGGATTCACACGATCTCTCCTGGCTTTACCTGACATGTGCTTCCTTCTTCTTCTTGACCAAAACCTCAGTTTCTCTAGTCACCTAGCATTCCCTATACCTACCAGCCTTGCCCTTTCATCCTAACAGGAATATACTGCCTTTGTTATCTCATTTTTGAAGGCCTCCCATTTCATTTTTTTTGGTTAGAGGAGTTCTTTACCAGCAAACATTCACAGCCAATCAACTTTTGAAAGTTCTTGCCTAATACTGTCAAAATTGGCCTGTCTCCTATTTAGTTATTTAGATCTGGTCTATCCTTTTCCATCACTATTTTAAAACTAATAGAAATATGGTCACTGGCCCCAAAGTACTCTCCCACTGACAACTCAGTCACCTGCCCTGCCTTATTTCCCAAGAGTAGGTCAAGTTTGCACCTTCACTCGTAGGTACATCCACATACTGAATCAGAAAATTTTCTTGTACGCACTTAACAAATTCCTCTCCATCCAAGCCTTTAACACTATGGCAGTCCCAGTCTATGTTTGGAAAGTTAAAATCCCCTATCATAACCACCCTATTATTCTTACAGATAACTGAGATCTCCTTACAAATTTCTTCCTTAATATCCCACTAACAATTGGGGGAAATATAGAACAATCCCACAAGGTTTTCATCCCTTTCTTATTTCTTAGTTGCACCCAAATAACTTCCTTGGACATATTTCCAGGAATATCCTCCCACATACAGCTGTAATGTAATCACTAAACAACAATGCCACTCCCCCTCCTCTCTTTCCCCCTCTTTCTATGCTTCCTATAGTATTTATACTCTGGAACATTAAGCTGCCAGTCCTGACCATCGCTGAGCCATGTCTCTGTAATTGCTATGATATCCCAGTCCCATAGAGTCATAGAGATGTATAGTACAGAAACAGACCCTTCAGTCCAACCCCTCCATACTGACCAGATACCCTAACCCAATCCAGTCCCATTTGCCAGCATTTGGCCCATATCCCTCTAAACGCTTCCTATTCATATACCCATCCATGTCTTTTAAATGTTGCATTTGTACCAGCCTCTACTACTTCCTCTGGCAGCTCATTCCATACATGCACCACCCTCGTCATGTTCCTAACCATGTCCTGAGTTCATCTGCCTTCTCTGTTAGGAGAGACGGTGGAGAGAACCGAGGACTGCCAATTCTCTCAGCCTTTTCTCCTCGCCACTTGTAAAAATGTAAAAATGGTATATGTTTGTACAGTGGCTGAATCCCGAGACATTGCATGCATAGTGTCTCCCACCCACCTTCCTCCTCTCACCAAATGAAAAGGACTCTCGTGTGTTGCTAAGGTAAGGCGTTTCAATTGATATTTCTTGTGTATCATGTGATTGATTAAAAGTTTACTGTTAGTTGGCTAGTTGAATAAGACCATAGAGAAGTACTAGAAATTATTTAACTCATAATTTTTTATAAATTAATTAAATAGATGGCTGGGCAGGTGATGTGCTGAGCCCATTGTGAAGGGCAGTGATCACATCTACAGCAAGTGTTGGTTGCTGGAAGAACTCCGGATCAGAATTGATGATCTGGAATCTGAGCTTCAAACACTGTGGCACATCCGGGAGGGGAGAGTTTTGTTTCAGGAAGCAGTCACACCCAGTAGATTAAGTAATTCAAATTCAGTTAGATTAGATTCCCTACAGTGTGGAAACAGGCCCTGCGGCCCAACAAGTCCATACCAACCCTCCGAACAGTAACCCATCCAGACCCATTTCCCTCTGACTAATGCACCTAACACTATGGACAATTGAGCATGGCCAATCCACCTGACCTACACATCTTTGGACTGTGGGAGGAAACCGGAGCACCCGGAGAAAACCTACGCAGACACGGTGAGAATGTGCAAACTCCACACAGACAGTCACTTGAGGTTGGAATTGAACCTGGGACCCTGGCGCTGTGAGGCAGCAGTGCTAATCACTGAGCCACCGTGCCACCTCGTGATCAGGGACAACAGGGTGTGACTGTAAGTGAGGCAGGTAGGGAAATCCTGAGTTCAGGAGTGGAAGAGCATCAGCCCTGGACCTTGTCCAACTCGTATGAGATTCTTGCTCCCTGTATGGATGAGGAAAAGGGCTGAGGACAGGATGAGTCAGCTGACCACGGCACCATGGTGCAGAAGGCCATTCAAGAGGTGGGAGCATAAAAACAAATAGTTGTTATCGGGGATTCTATAATTAGGGGGATAGATAGTATCCTTTGTGAACCGGATCAGGAGACCCGCATAGTGTGTCGCCTGCCTGGTGCCAGGATGCAGGACATCTCAACCGGTGTGAAAGGATATTGGAGCAGGAGGGAGAAGATCTAGTTGTTGTGGTCCACGTTGGAACTAACAACATAGGCAAGGCCAGGAAGGAGGACCTGTTTGGCGAGTATCAAGCACTAGGAAGGAAATTGAAGAACAGGTCCTCGAGGGTCATAATCTCTGGATTACTGCGCGAGCCACGTGTTAATTGGCATAGGGATAAGAAAGTTAGGGAAGTAAACACGTGGCTGAGAGATTGATGTGAGAAAAAGGGATTCCATTTCATGGGACATTGGTATCAGTTTTGGAACCGGGTAGATCTGTTCTGATGGGACGGTCTCCACATGAACCGATCTGGAACCATTGTTCTAGTGAAAAGGATAAATAGGACTTTAAACTTGTGATTTGGGGGAAGGGAAAGGGAAAGCGACAGGGAGTATTGAGTCAGATAGAAAGACAAGCAGTAGGTTAGCATGTGTACAGGGTTTATGTTCAAGGCAGACTGGGAATGAAGCAAAAAGGAAGGATAACTTAGGACAAATTACTAGAGATGTTGGAAATCATGAGCATAAGAAAATTAGCATTAAAGCACTTCACCTGAATGTTCGTACTATTCGTACCAAAGTAGATGAATTAACGGCACAAATCATCGTGAATGATTATGATGTGGTCGGCATCACAGAGACATAGTTGCAGGGGGTTCAGGACTGGCAGTTAAACATCCAAGGGTTCACAACTTATTGAAAAGAAAGGGAGGTGGGCAGAGGTGGGGGTGTGTGTGGTTGCCTTGTTAGTTAAGAATGAAATTAAATCTATGGCTCTGAATGACAAAGGGTCAGATGATGTAGAGTCTGTGTGGGTGGAGTTGAGGAACCACAAAGGCAAAAAAAACCATAATGGGATATATGTACAGACCTCCTAACAGCGGTCAGGACCAAGGGTGCAAGATGTACTGGGAAATAGATAGAGCATTTCAGAAAGGCAAGGTCACAGTGATCACGGGGGACTTCAATATGGAGGTGAACTGGGTGAATAATGCTGCCAGTGGATCCAAAGAAAAGGAATTCATGGAATGCCTACAGGATGGCTTTTTGGAACAGCTTGTGATGGAGCCCACAAGGGAGTTGGCTATTCTGGACTTAGTGCTATGTAATGAGCCAGACTTTACTAAAGATCCTAAAGTAAGGGAACACTTAGGAGGCAGTGATCATAATATATTCGAGTTCAGTCTGCAGTTTGAAAGAAAGAAGGCAAAATCGGATGTAATGGTGTTACAGTTAAATAATGGTAATTACAGGGGCATGAGAGAGGAACTGATGAAAATCGACTGGAAACAGAGTCTAGTGGGGAAGACAGTAGAGCAACAATGGCAGGAGTTTCTGGATGTATTTGAGGACAGAGTACAGATGTACATCCCAAAGAAAAGAAAGATTACTCGGGGGTGGGGGTGGAATTTGACAGCCATGGCTGATAAAGGAAGTCAGGAAATGTATCAAAGATAAAAAGAGAGCCTATAAAGTGAACAAGAGCACTGGGAAATCAGAAAATTGGGAAGACTACAAAAAACAAACTGAGGATAACAAAGAGAGAAATAAGGAAGGAGATGATCAAATCTGAAGGTAGGCTTGCCAATAATATTAGAAATGATAATACAAGTTTCTTTCTATTCATAAGAAATAAAAAATAGACATTGGGCCACTACAAATTGATGCAGGAAGGCTAGTGGTGTGAGATAAGGAAATCGCTGAAGAATTTAATAAGTACTTTGCTTCAGTCTTCACAGTGGAAGACAGGAGTACTATTCCAACAATTAAGGAGAGTCAGGGGACAGACTGGAGTATGGTGGCCATTACAAAGGAGAAAGTGCTAGTAAAGCCAGAAGGTCTGAAAATTGATAAATCTCCCGGCCCTGATAGGCTACATCCTAGAGTTCTGAGAAAGGTGGTTGAGAAAATAGCAGAGGTGTTGGTTGTGATCTTTCAAAAGTCACTATAGTCAGGGAAAGTCCCAGATGATTGGAAAATCACTGTTTTAACCCCTTTGTTCAAGAAAGGATCAAGACAAAAGATGGAAAATTATAGGCCGATTAGCGTAAACTCAGCTGTTGGTAAAATTCTAGAATCCAATGTTAAGGATGAGATTTCTACATTCTTGGAAGTGCAGGGTTGGATTAGAACAAGTCAGCATGGATTTAGTAATGGAAGATCATGCCTGACAAAACTGTTAGAATTCTTTGAAGAGGTAACAGGTAGGTTAGACCAGGGAAACCCAGTGGATATTATCTATCTAGACTTCCAAAAGACCGTTGATAAGATGCCTCACGGGAGGCTGCTGAGTAAGGTGAGGGCCCATGGTGTTCGAAGTGAGCTACTGGCATGGATTGAGGATTGGCTGTCTGACAGAAGGGCAGAGAGTTGGGATAAAAGATTCTTTTTCGGAATGGCAGCCGGTGACAAGTGGTGTCCCGCAGGGTTCAGTGTTGGGGCTGCAGCTATTCACTTTACATTTTAATGAACTAGATGAAGGGACTGGGGAGCCTTCTGGCGAAGTTTGCCGATGATACAAAGTTAGGTGGATAGGCAGGTAGTACTGAGGAGGTGGGGATGCTGCAGAACGATTTAAACAGTTTAGGAGAGTGGACCAGAAAATGGCTGATGAAACTCAACATGAGCAAGTGCGAGGACTTGCACATCGGAAAAAAGAATACAGGCATGGACTATTTTCTAAACAGTGAGAAAATTCATAAAGCCAAAGTACAAAGGGATCTGGGAGTGTTAGTCCAGGATTCTCTAAAAGTTAACTTGCAGGTTGAGTCCGTGATTAAGAAAGCGAATGTAATGCTGTCATTTATCTCAAGAGGGTTGGAATATAAAAGCAGCAACATGCTTCAGAGACTTTATAAAGCTCTAGTTAGGCCCCCTTTAGAATACTGTGTCCAAATTTAGGCCCCACACCTCAGGAAGGTAATACCCACACTGAAGCGTGTCCAGCAGAGATTCACCTGGATGATCCCTGGAATGGTGGTCTAACATATGATGAATGGCTGAGGATCCTCGGATTGTATTCATTAGAGTTAAGAAGGTTGAGGGGAGATCTAATAGAAACTTACAAGATAATGCATGGCTTAGAAAGGATGGACGCTGGGAAGTTCTTCCATTAGGCAGGGAGACTAGGATCCGTGGGCACAGCCTTAGAACTAGAGGGAGCCAATTTAGAAAGGAAATGAGGAGACATTTCTTCAGCCAGAGAGTGGTGGGTCTGTGGAATTCATTGCTACGAAGTGCAGTGGAGGCCAGAATGTTAAAGGAAAAGATTGATAAATTCTTAATCGCGCAAGGAATTAAGGGATACGGGGAGAGTGTGGGTAAGTGGAGTTGAAATGCCCATCAGC
>NC_057736.1:21580342-21606496 GCF_004010195.1 Chiloscyllium plagiosum
GCTCCCCAGCAAAGGTATCCCCAAGGTCAGCTGTGTATTTCGCTGTTTGTTTATTTTCCTCAATTGAACTCCAAGGTCCAGCGATACTTAAAATCAACCATCCAATGCAGTCAGTAGTGCAGGTTACTGCTGGGTCAGACAGCTGTGCAGGTTACTTCTGAGTCAGTCAGCAGTGCATGTTACTGCTGGGTCAAACAGCTGTGCGGGTTACTTCTGAGTCAGTCAGCAGTGCATGTTACTGCTGGGTCAGACAGCTGTGCAGGTTACTGCTGGGTCAAACAGCTGTGCAGGTAACTACTAGGTCAGACAGCTGTGAAGGTTACTGCTAGGTCAGACAGCTGTGAAGGTTACTGCTAGGTCAGACAGCTGTGCAGGTTACTGCTGGATCAGACAGCTGTGAAGGTTACTGCTGGGTCAGACAGCTGTGAAGGTTACTGCTAAGTCAGACAGCTGTGCGGGTTACTGCTGGGTCAGTCAGCTGTGCAGGTTACTGCTGGGTCAGACAGCTATGCAGGTTACTGCTGGGTCAGACAGCTGTGCAGGTTACTGCTGGGTCAGTCAGCTGTGAAGGTTACTGCTGGGTCAGTCAGCTGTGAAGGTTACTGCTGGGTCAGACAGCTGTGCAGGTTACTGCTGGGTCAGTCAGCTGTAAAGGCTACTGCTGGGTCAGATAGCTGTGCAGGTTACTGCTGGGTCAGACAGCAATGCAGGTTACTGCTGGGTCATACAGCAATGCAGGTTACTGCTGGGTCAGACTGCTATGCAGGTTACTGCTGGGTCATACAGCAATGCAGGTTACTTCTGGGTCAGACAGCTGTGCCGGTTACTGCTAGGTCAGACAGCTGTGCAGGTTACTGCTGGATCAGTCAGCTGTGCAGGTTACTGCTAGGTCAGACAGCTGTGCAGGTTACTGCTGGATCAGTCAGCTGTGCAGGTTACTGCTGGGTCAGACAGCTATGCAGGTTCCTGCTGGGTCAGACAGCTGTGCAGGTTACTGCTGGGTCAGACAGCTGTGCAGGTTACTGCTGGGTCAGACAGCTGTGCAGGTTACTGCTGGATCAGTCAGCTGTGCAGGTTACTGCTGGGTCAGACAGCTATGTAGGTTACTGCTGAGTCAGACAGCTATGTAGATTTACTTCTCTGTTTGATTCACCTCCCATGTGATTACTGTCTTTGTCTCCCTTCCTCCTTTTTAAAGTGCCATTGTTTTGATATTGTTGTGTTTCCAAAGTTCCAAAACAATGCGACAGCTTATGAAAAAGTAATTCCTATTCCTAAAATTCAAAGAAATCAGCTCTGACACTGAAAATACCTCTTAAAAGGAGCAGCTCTCTGTTCTTTACCTTTCTCATTCTGGGAACTTTAGTTTCAGACATGTCTTTCAGTGATTCTTCCTGCAGCTCACACCCTGACCATCATCCTTTGACAATAAGTGGCGTTATCATAACTGAATCCTCCGTCACCAACTGTATAAAGAAGTTACCATTGATCAGAAACTGAAGTGGCCTAGCCACACAAATACTGCACTTATAGTAGCAGGTCAGAGGCTAGGAATACTGCAGCCACTACCTTACCTCTCGACTCTCCAAAGCATGTCCACCACCTACAAGGCACAAGTGACAATAAGTGGCGTTATCATAATTGAATCCTCCGTCACCAACTGTATAAAGAAGTTACCATTGATCAGAAACTGAAGTGGCCTAGCCACACAAATACTGCAGGTCAGAGGCTAGGAATACTGCAGCCACTACCTTACCTCTAGACTCTCCAAAGCATGTCCACCACCTACAAGGCACAAGTCAAGAGGATGATGAAGGCTTCCCACTTGCCTGGATGAGTGCATCTCTAACAACACCCAAGAGGCTTGACAATGCCCAGGACAAAGCAGTCTGTTTGATTAGCACTACGTTCACCAAACATCCACTCTCTCCACCATTGCTGCTCAGTAGTGGCAGTGTGTACTATCTATAAGATACACTGTAGAAATTTACCAAAATTCATTAGCTATCACTTTCCAAATTGATGACCACTTCCATCTTGAAGGGCAAGGGTAACAGAGACATGGGAATACCACCAACTGAAAGTTCTCCTCTAAGTCATTCACACCCTGACTTGGAAATACAGCATTGTTCCTTCAGTGTTGCTGGGCCAAAACCCTGGAATTCACTCCCTCATGCCATTGCTGGTCTACCTATACTACAGGACTGCAAGAACACAACTCAACACCACCTTCTCAAGGGCAACTAGGAATGGGCAACAAAGGCTGGCCCATGTGTGATACTGGCATCCCATGAGTGAATATAAGAAAGCAGGGCTAATGGTATTAACCCTGCAGCTGCAAGTGTGAGATGGAAGCTAAATACTAACCTGTTATTCCTCATTGTCAGACAGGAGTTCTTGGTATTTAGTCATGAGACATGGACATTGCTGGCTGGGCCTGCATTATAGCCTATCCCTGTTTGTCCTTGAGAAGATGGCAGTGAACTGCTGGTGGTGTGGTGAATGTGATGAAACACTAACCATTCAGTTG
This sequence comes from Chiloscyllium plagiosum, assembly GCF_004010195.1. Taxonomy (NCBI): domain Eukaryota; kingdom Metazoa; phylum Chordata; class Chondrichthyes; order Orectolobiformes; family Hemiscylliidae; genus Chiloscyllium; species Chiloscyllium plagiosum. The sequence goes on from NC_057736.1 coordinate 21,582,873, forward strand.
CAAAGTTACAACACTTGATAAGCTCAACACAATTTAGCACAAAAATATAACAACATGGTGGTTCAGTGGTCAGCACTGCTGCCTCACAGCACCAGGGAAACAGGTTTGATTCCATCCTGCAAACTCCACTCCTCTGTGTGGAGTTTGCACATTCACCTCATGTCTGTGAGGGTTTCCTTTGGGTGTTCCAGTTTCCCCCCAGTCCAAAGATATGCAGGATTAATGGATTAGCCACGGAAAATGCAGAGTTATGGGGATAGGGTGGGCCTGAATAGGATGCTGTTCAGAGGGCCAGTGCGGATTTGATGGGCTGAGTGGCTTCTTTCTGCACTGTAGGGATTCTATAATTCCATTCTATGATTCTACCTGTGCCTCTGCAAGTTGTTTTGATATACTTTCCCTCCACTTTTTGCACAGTGTTCACAGTATCACCTATCTACACAATGTCTCATGCAGCAAGCTTACTTGAGTTAAAACAGCACCATTCCAGCTGCCCACAAACACAAACACAGACCTATTCTCCTGTGATCACTGAGAAGTACAAAAGCAGCATAGGAATAATGTATTCAAGTTCTTTACCAGCAGACATTGCCCTGATTGGGACATATTTCTCTGGGTCATTGTAGGAGCACTAGCACCACAAATACTATATCGGTTTAATGGGCAGGTCCATCACTGTCCGAAAAGAAACACCGCAAGAAAGCTTCAGTTTAGGAAGTGGTTCCTTTAGAGTTTCAATGTGTGTCACACAGTTAGCAAGCTTCAATTCAGTTTCTGTTTGTCATTTTGAAAAAGTTACATACTTATAAAAGTTGAGGTATTTGTGTAGTTTGGACACATTTAGAGTATTTATACAATACATTAGAACATTCAGAATTGTACATAAAGATCTGAAAATAGTGAGAACAATATGTATAGATGCAGTTTGTATACATTCCAGAACTTCCTGGTTCTCTTGCAGCTTTATACTGGTCAGTATAACTGTTGATTTATATTTTCATTCCTCCATTGGTCAGCTTCACTCAATCCTGTTATTAAATTGATATCAATTAATTAGACTGAGATGTATAGTGACACAGGATAAGACATGATAGGAGCGAAGTAATTAAAGAGAAAGAACCAGGTTCCAGTGCAAGATGTGAAACCTTTATGTATTCACCACACAAGTTAGTTAACCTCATAAAACAAGAGCTTGAATTTGAACGGCATCTATAATATAGATAGGTAAAAACAATGACTGCAGATGCTGGAAACCAGATTCTGGATTAGTGGTGCTGGAAGAGCAAAAGCCCGAAACATTGATTTTACTGCTCCTCGGATGCTGCCTGAACTGCTGTGCTCTTCCAGCACCACTAATCCAGAATCTGGTTTCCAGCATCTGCAGTCATTGTTTTTACCTATCTATATTATAGATGCCGTTCAAATTCAAGCTCTTGTTTTATGAGGTTAACTAACTTGTGTGGTGAATACATAAAGGTTTCACATCTTGCACATCTTGGAAGAGCACAGCAGTTCAGGCAGCATCCGAGGAGCAGTAGAATCAATGTTTCGGGCTTTTGCTCTTCCAGCACCACTAATCCAGAATCTATAATATAGATGTTTAGCCACCTCAGGAGATATCAGGCCCAGTGACCAAAGGCTTGATCAAGGAAATTGATTTTAAGGAGCATTACATGGAGCAGACACTTTAGAAAGGGCAGTTCCTTAGTCAGTTGAAAGTACAGTTAAGGTGAAGATCGAGGTTGCATAGAAACATACCAACTAGGAACACAAATAGGCCTTTCAGCCCCTCATGTCTGCTCCTCCATTTGATTAGTTTATGCTTGATCTGGTTGTATCCTCAAAACTACTTGTCTACCTCCAATAATCTTTGACCCACTTCTTAATCAAGAATCTACCTAGCTCCATCTTAAAAATGTCCAACCACCCTACCTTCAATGCTTTCTGGGGGAGGGAATTTCACATACTAAAAAATCTTGACCTCAGTTGTTGGTAAGATTTTGGAGAAAGTGAAGACTGCAGATCAGAGTCGAAAAGTGTGGCGCTGGAAAAGCACAGCATGTCAGGAACAGCGACTCTCCTGCTCCTCAGATACTGCCTAACCTGCTGTGCTTTTCCAGTGCCACACTTTTCAATGGTAAGATTTTGGAGTCCAATATTAAAGGATGAGATTGTTGAGTACTTGGAAGTGCATGGTAAAATAGGGCTGAGTCAGCATGGCTTTGTCAAGGAAAGAACATGCCTGACAAATCTGTTAGAACTCTGAGGAGATGATGAACAACTTAGACAAAGGAGAGCCAGTGAATATTACCTTTTTCGATTTCCAGAAGGCCTCTGACAAGGTGTCACACATGAAACTGCTAAATAGAATGTTAGAGGAAAGGTATTGGCATGGATGGAGGATTTGCTGACTGGCAGAAAGCAGAGATTAGGGATAAAAGGGTCTTTTTCAGGATGGCAGCTGGTGACTAGTGCAGTTCCGCAATGTTGGGACCACAACTATTCACATTATACATGAATGATCAGGATGTAGGAACTGAGGGCATTGTTGCTAAGTTTGCAGATGACACAAAGATAGGTGGAGGGACAAAACTGCAGAAGGACTTGGGCAGGCTAGGAGAGCAGGTGAAGAGGTGGCAGATGGAAATATAATGTGGGAAAGTGTGAGGTTATGTACTTTGATAGGATTAATAGAGGCATAGACCATTTTCTAAATGGGGGATATTTATGGAAATCTGAAGTACAAAGAAACTTAGGAGTTGTGGTTCAGGATTCTCTTAAAATTAATAAGCAGATACAGTTGGCAATTAGGAAGGCAAGTGGAATGTTCACATTTATTTCATGAGGGCTAGAATACAAGAGCAGAGGTGGACTGCTGAGTCCATATAAGGCTCTGATCAGACTGCATTTGGAACATTATGAGGCCCATACCTAAGGAAGGATGTGCTGATGTTGGAGGAGGTCCAGAGGAAGTTTACAAGGGTGATCCTGGATATGAAGGCCTTGTCATATGAAGAGTGGTTGAGGACTCTGGTCTGTATGCTGAGTTTTGAAAGATGAGGGGCTCTTATTGAAAGATACAGAATACTGAAAGACCCATATAAGATGAATGTGGAGAAGATGTTTCCAGTAGGAGGAGAGACTGGGACCCAACGCCACAGCCCGAGACTGAAAAAACAACACTTTCGAACTGAAATGAGAAGTAATTTCTTCAGTCAGACAGTGGGGAATCTGTGAAATCCATTGCTGCAGAGGGCTGTGGAAGCCAAATTATTGAGTGTATTTGGGACAGCGATAGATAGGTTCTTGATTGATATGGGGATTAAAGGTTACAGGAAGAAAGCAGGAGAATGAGGTTGAGAAGCATATCAATCATGATCAAATAGTGCAGTGGACTCGATGGAGAGAATGGCCTAATTCAGCTCCTTCAGATCTGAATTAGATCTTAAATGAAAGTCCCTTATTTTTAAACTGTGCCCCCTTACATGGCTCAGTGGTTAGCACGGCTGCCTCACACAGCCAGGGATCCGGGTTCGATTCCAGTCTTGGGTGACTGTCTGTGTGGAGTTTGCATGTTCTCCCAGTGTCTGCATGGGTGCTCCAGTTTCCTTCCACAGCATAAAGATGTGCAGGTTAGGTGAATTGGCCATACTGAAATTGTCCATAGAGTACAGGTACATGTAAACTAGGTGGATTAGCAATGGGAAATGTGGGGTTATGGGTTACAGGATATGGTAGGGTGCTGGGTCTGGGTGGGCTGCTCTTCGAACAATCAATTTAGACTCAATGAGCTGAGTGGCCTCCTGCACTGTGGGGGTTCTATAATTCACTCTAATCTCTTTGACATGAGGAAGCATCCTCTCAACATCCACCCTGTAAGGTCGCCTCAGAATCGTCAACATTTCAATAAGATTATCTCATTTTTCTGTACTACCGTGGAAACTTGTTTAACCTTTCCTCAACAGCAAACTCCTTATTCCAAGAGGTAAAAACAATGACTGCAGATGCTGGAAACCAGATTCTGGATCAGTGGTGCTGGAAGAGCACAGCAATTCGGGCAGCATCCGAGGACAGGCAAAATCGACGTTTCGGGCAAAAGCCCTTCCTGATGAAGGGCTTTTGCCCGAAACGTCGATTTTGCCTGTCCTCGGATGCTGCCTGAATTGCTGTGCTCTTCCAGCACCACTGATCCAGAATCCTTATTCCAAGAGTCAATTGAGCAAACAGTTTCTGAACTGCATTGAATAAAATTATATCCAGAACTGGAAAAAGTAGAGATCTAGTGGGGTTGCAGAGTGAGAGAAGTTTGCAGAGGTGGGTCAAGTTGAGTCAAGTCCACTGGGTGATTTGAAAATCAGAACGATCAAATCCAAAATAAAAACCAAAACAACTGTGGATGCTGTAAGTCAGAAACAAACAAAATGCTGCTGGAAAAGATCAGCAGGTCTGGCAGCATCTGTGAAGAGAAACAGCATTCTGAGGAAGGGTCACCGGACCCAAAACATTAACTCTTGATTTCTCTGCACAGATACTGCCAGACCTACTGAGCTTTTCCAGCAACTTCTGCTTTTGTTTATGTCCTAGCCAGGATTCCTTCACAAGTGTGATGGGTGAATGACCTTGTCCCTACCTTTGGACTAGTACATCCCAGAGGTGTGTAAGAACATCTCGAAGGCTGATTTGAGGCAGGGCCTTTGGATGCGTTTGAGTTCACGTTAAAAATCACACAACACTCGGTTATAGTCCTTTTGAGATCTGCGGATCACAAACCCACTCAAGTCAACCTACAACACAGACTACGCTGAGAGACTTTGCAATGTATCATTTCAGTTGCATGACACTGTAATCTTTTGCTATAAATTCTGTGTCTTATGGTTCTGCTCCACAGCTACCTGATGAAAGAGCAGCGCTCTGAAAGCTAGTGCTTCCAAATAAACCTGTTGGGACTATAATCTGGTGTTGTGTGATTTTTAACTTTGTCCACCTCAGTCCAACACAAGACTCCTCCACATCATTCGAGATCATGGACGCTGAAAGATGAGAATCTGCCAACAGAACATTGGAATGTAGCAGAGCGAGACGGAATGTGAATGAAAAGTATACAAGGGAGAAGGAAAGCACATTAATTTGGCTTTAACTTAATGGGCAAGCTCATTACAAACGCTAAACTTTCAGTCTGCTATCAAATAGGCTGATTCGAGGAATTGTTGACGTTAATTGCTTTGCTCCGCCCCATGTTAACGCCGCCCAGTTGAGAAAGTCTTGAGAGTCCGGACTAAGAGAAAGTCAAAAAAAAAGAGGAACACGTGTATCTGCGGCGCAGTGAAGTGTCTCATTGTATTATTGGCAGACACGAATGGCGTTAATTTCAACTCTGAAGTGCTATGAACCCCAATAGTTGGATGAATTGAAGCCACGTCCGCTACTATTGTTGCTAACAAACGTCACTGAACGCCTTGTGTAAACACTGAATGAATGTGGAAGGAGACAGACTGGCAATCTCAGGCAAAAAGAGACAGCAAAGCGCGCCCTCCCCCTGTTCTGGGCTCCGAAAGCCAAACTTACTTTTGTTTGTTCTTAAATGTTGCAACTCTCGGTATTGCCTCAAAAAACAACAACAACAGAGCAGCAAGCGAGTATGCTCTTTAAAAAAAACTTCGGAAAACGCGTGGCTGTAACAACCTGGGGACGGAACTGGCATCTTCTCGTCTGAAGAAGGGGAAAAAAAGGGAGCTGCTCAGCTGAATCATTTGTTGGTGTGTTTTTTTTAGGAGGAGGAGGAGGGAAAAAAAGCCCAGATAGCGAGCCTCCCTCAGGTGGTGAGGCATGGCAACTTCTCAACCAGCTCTGCAGGCAGAACTTGAGAGGGACTTCGAGGTTCTAGGTAATGGCTGGCTCCCAGTTCAGGCCGAGCCTGTGACTAGAATAACAGCTCCAGAGCGGTGCCACAAACCGGTGCTGACCCCCGCCCAGGGCTCCTGGATGCTTCGCCTGTCGCCCGTCAAACTCCTGTTCAAGGGCAGGGTGGACATGGACAAAGTTCGCGACTGGTTTATGCAGACCACCGAGACCCGTTCCTTAGCCATCACCCGGAGGTGCCAGTTTCGGAAGCGGCTGCCGGAGCCCCGGAGCTTCCCGTTAGCGGAGCCCGGCCCCAGGAAGAGCCCCCGGAGGAAGGGAGCCGTGCGGCCCCAGGAGGGGAAGCCCCCGCCGGGCCGGATCCAGGCTGCAGCAGGCGGCGGGGGGAGGAGGAGGAGGTGGAGGAAGAGGAGGTGGAAGGGGGGAGCAGCTCTGGGGAGGAGGATAAGGATCAGGAGGAGGAGGAGGAGGAGGGACCTGAAGGAGGCTGGGTGGAGGCGGAAGCTGGTGCAGCCGGAGCGCCGGGCGGCCGCCAAGCGTCAGAGGGAGACGCCCCCCGCCGACCCCCGGGGCCAGGCAGCGGCAAGCCGAGCAGATAAAACCCCTGTCCGGCTTCAGGAGCAGCAGGATTGGAGCGAGCTGCCGAGCCCCCCTGTGCTGCTGCACGTCCGAGGCACCGACTACAAGCTGGTGCCGGTGGGCAACAGGCTGCCCGCAGCCCGGGACCCTATGCCTCACCTGGGGAGCCGCTCTCCCCCTGCACCGCGGGACCACCACCAGCAGCAGCTCCTGGGTCAGCTCGGCTGCCTGAGACAGTGCTGGGTGCTGCTCAGGAACATCGCAGACCCCCGGGCTCAGCACCCGAGTCTCAGCAAAGCCCAGAGCCCACCCCCCTCCTCCTCCTCCTCTGGGAAGATCAGGAGCAGGAGGAAGCGCTCGGCGCCGGCTTATTGCAGCGGCCGTGCCCACCGCCAGAAGCTGCTGCCGACCCCCCGAGCCAAGAGCCGGGTGCAGCCCGCGGCGTCCAGCGACCCCGCCGAGGATCTACCTGCTCGCCCAGAGCCTGCACCTGCCAGCCCCCTGCAACAGGCAGCAGCAGCAACTCCACAGCCACAAAGTCCTCCTCGTCCCCTTTCTCCTCCTCCTCCTGAAGTGCAACAGGAAAGCCACCTGTCGGATGTGAAGTGGCAGCTGGTTTGCTTGAAGGAGTGCAGGGTGACTCTGAGGAAGATCAAGGAGTCCAATCCTCCAAATGGTTTAGCAGTGTGCCGCCCCTCCTCCTGCAAGCGTCCGGACCCGAACTTGGAGAGTGCGAAGGATGAAAAGGTTGGGAAAACTGTACGCTTTGCTGGGGCAGGCCCCTCCTGTGAGGAAAATCGGCGTAAGTGTTTAGCTGCTAGCAAAAGTGCAGATATCCCCGCCGTTGCGGAAGGCTTGAAACAACACCAAGGAGTGGACATGGGGAAACAAGTGAGAAACACGTTTGCAGACACTAAATGGAACCGAAGGGGCCTTAAAGATTGCTATGTAGTGTTAAAGAGAATTTCACCTTTGGAGGGCCATCATTTTGCAAATCGTCAGATTTTTACACTGGGTAGAGATTATCAAAACTTGTAGTGAAGAAGTGTAACCACCTAATGTGCATTGACAATTTCGATTGCTCAGTTTTCGTATGTAACAATTTGTTACAAAGGAAGAACATTTTAAATTGCAATTGAGCCCCTGGACTGTACTAATTTTGGCATCAAGTAATGCAGTTCGAATTTTGAAAGAATTGTGTAGTTATAAATTCATCCATCCTATTCAGGTAATAGTTTGCAAGCAGATGTGTTGACAGGTATATTGAGGAAATGGCAATTAGTGAGGGTATGTGTAGTCACGTTATAAACTCTAGGGACTGAAGTCTAGACATGGGTGGGATTGAGGAGGGTTGTAACTCAATGGATGAGTTATTTACTATGCACAAAAATAATCAAGATATGGATAAGTAGGTCAACTGTTTGTTTATAGAATCCTTCAAAAGTAAGAAGATACTCTGATTTTCTTTCCCTCAGGCTATGTACTATTGGTAGAAAACTCGTCAGCAACCTAACGGCCACAGCACAATTGTAGCGTTTCACGTTTTGAGTTTTTTTTCCTTATGGTGCTGAATTAAATGTCATCAAACTTGAAATGCAGCATTCTTTTTTTTTGTGAAAGCAAGTATAAAAATTTGACCTAAATTCTGGGAACCTGTGTGTAAAACCAGAATAATTTTACAAAATTTCATTTGTCCTCCCTTGGTTTTACTTTTGGTTGTCTTAAATTTTAGTATATTTTATACATTTTGAGATTGCATTGGTTGAACCAGAATGTAAACATTTGCAAGATTTGAAACTTTTTAGCATTATCAAAAGGAAAGAAGAATTGTCTATTTCATTGTGCATATTTAATTAGTTTACTGTTGCATTTTATACAATTGTTTAAAAGCTTGTAAAATGTTGCATATTTATTAGGATATTTGTGGTTTGTAGAATATTAAACATTTCTAGAAACAGTAGCTGTCATTGAGGCAAATTGCACATTACTTCTATTTTTTAAGGAACTGCATTCCTGTTATGGATTTGGTCTGTTTACAAAATGATTACTTCTCAAGGTTTTTTTTTACAAGCCATGGAGTAATGTGTAATGGTTTGAAACAAAACACAATATTGTACAGTTCTCAAATAGCATTTTGTTTTAAAGCACCTTGCCCATTTATTTAATAAAATCTCCTGTCATGAGAAGTTGCGTGAAATTAGTTTAATCAGTTTTTAAAGTTTTACCCTTGTTCTTGCTAGTCTGTGGTTCTCTTCCCCCATCAAGCCCACCACCAGGACATGAACCCCACCCCTGCCAAGCTATTAGGAAATGGATGGGAAACCATCTGGGTAGGTACGTAGCTAAAGGTACACTTGTAGAAGGAGTAGAAGGTTACAATGGAAGGTTTTTAAATGAAGGAAATCCTCAAAAAAAGAAACATTAGGATTAGGTTGAATGGTCGGTATCTCTTGTAAATTCTATAAAGCTATTCTATTCAGCATTTTGAGGGTTACTGTTCTTTGGAAATTGTTTATAACAGTTCATTGTGGCCACAAGAGCTAGTAATCCTGCAGTGAGAAACTCTACTCTGAACTCCCCTAAAGTCTGTTCACCATCAACAAGATACAAGTCAGGATGGTGATGGAATACTCCCCACTTGCCTATCCCAGTACAGGACAAAATAGCCTGTTTGATTGGCACTGAGTCCACTAATATTCACTCCCTCCACTACAGAGATGTAGTGTGTACCATGTGCAAGATGCAATGCATAAATTCACCCAGCCTCCATTCTCAGTAACTTCCAAGCCCATGACTACAGGCAGCTAGAAACACGAGGATAGTTTATACGTGGGAACACCAGTACCTGCAAGTTCTCCTCTAAGCTGTTCACTGGTTTGACTTGGAAATATATTACAATTCCTTTGTCACTGAGACAAAAGCCTGGAACTACTTTACAGCATTGTTACTGAAAACGATGCATTGTAGTGGTTCAAGAAGGCAGCTCACCATTCCTGCCTTGAGGCCTGTTCTTTGGGCAACTAGGATTGGACAACAAGCTAGCCCAGCCAATGATATCCACATCCCATAAATGAGTAAACGAAAGTCTTGTCTTTTATGGGCTGCTATCCTATTTTAAAATTTGCCAGTAAAAATGGTAATTGATGACTCTTTCCTTCCATTAAGTTTACAGCAGAAAACTAAGCTACAGGGATATTTGAGAATTTTTTTCACATTTATGCGCATGTATTAGATCATGTATCCTCTTCATCAGGACAATGAACTTCCTTCTGTCATTTTAAGAGAGAAGATGATCAAAGCCTTAAAGCTGAAAAGCAAAGGACGTCTGTTTGTGTTACCAGTGGTTCAGTGGTTAGCATTGCTGTCTCACGGCACCTGCGTCCTAGGTTCAATTCCAGCCTCAGGCGACTGTCTGTGTGGAGTTTGCACGTTCTCCCTGTGTCTGCGTAGGTTTGCTCCGGTTTCCTCCCACGGTCCAAAGATGTGCAGGTCAGGTGAATTGGCCATGCTAAATTGCCCATTGTGTTAGGTGCATTGGACAGAGGGAAATGGGTTTGGATGGGTTACTCTTCGGAGGATTGGTGTGGACTGGTTAGGCTGAAGGGAATCTAATCTGTATCTATCCTGTCATTCTATTAGTTTTCCTATCATCAACACACTCAGGATTAACATTGACCAGAACTTGAACTGGACTATCCATATAAATAAGGTCACTATTGCACTGCCAGCCAATTGATTGTAAAAGGCCTTGTGTGTCTTTGTTACTCCTGGTCTTAACTGTTTCAGTGCTTTCTTAGCCAGCCTTCCATTTTCTATCTTATCAGCCAAAACCTAACTTGCACCCCATCCTGAATTTGCATCTGAATGCTTCTGAATATGGAAGAACTTCTGTGCAGTTAATAAAAGATTAAGTGAAGGATGGCTGCATAATAGGGGACTGCATGTTTTTCAGTTACATATTAATTCACTCAAATAAAGCAAAAGCCTTTAATACAGTGGCTGGACATCAAGAAAAACAAAAATGCATCTTTTTAAATATAAGTAAGAAATACAACAAAAATGGAAAGTGTAAGGGTGAGGAGGCTACAACTGACAAGTGTATTGTCCAGAGGTTTTTGGAAATAACATTTACTACTTTTTATCTTAATTGTGATAGCTATTTCTTTTTATTTTAGCCTCAGAAACTGGAAGCCAAGTATTTTATCAGCAATAAAGTAAACTCACTGTGTTATGCTGGCCGTGATGGCCTAGTGGTAGTATTGCTGGACTATTACTCCAGAGATGCAAAAGTGAGGACTGCAGATGCTGGAAATCAGATTCTAGATTAGAATGGTGCTGGAAAAGCACAGCAGGTCAGGCAACATCTGAGGAGCAGGAAAATCAACATTTCGGGCAAAAGCCCTTCAGGAATGAAGGCAAGGAGCCTCCGGGATGGAGAGATAAATGGGAAGGTGGTGGGGCTCGAACCCTCCCCCCACCTTACCACAGTTCCAACCTTCCAGCTCAGCACCATCCTCATGACCTATCCTACCTGTCAATCTACCTTCCCACCTATCCGCTCCACTTTCCTCTCTGACCTATCACCTTTAGCCTCACCTCCATGCACCTATTGTAGTTTTGGTTCTCTTGTCCCCAGCCCCACCCCACACCCCCCTCCCATTTATCTCTCCACCACAGAGGCTCCCTGCCTTCATTCCTGATGAAGGGCTTTTGCCCGAAACATCAATTTTCCTGCTCCTCGGATGCTGCCTGACCTGCTGTGCTTTTCCAGCACCATTCTAATCTAGACTCTGTTAATCCAGAGATTATGGTAATGTTCTGGAGACCCAGATTTAAATCCACAAATACATGGAGTGAAGAGTCTAATGATGGCTGAAATCAGTGTTGCAGGAAAATACCTGTTCAGTTCACCAATGTCTTTTAGGGAACAAAACTGTCATCCTTTCCCGTTCTGGCCTTCGTGTGACTCCAAACCTACAGCAATGTGGTTGATAATTAGCTACCCTCTGGACAATTAGGGATGAGTAATAAATGCTGAACTGTCCAGTGTTGCCCACATCTTGTGACAGAATTTAAATAAAAATAGAGAGAGTGGGGGAATAGTACATATGAAGTGGGAGTAGACCATTCTGCCTTTTAGTTACTCTCCCATGGAGGAAGTTCGTGGTTGAACTGATTACTCCACCTTTCTGCCCATACTTAATATCCTTTTGTGTCTTGCTTATTTAGAATCGATTTACCTTGCCCTCAATATTCAAATACTCTGCTTCCACTACCTTTTAAGGAAGAAACTTCCAAAGATTTTAAGACCATCTAAGACAAACAAATTTCCTTATTTCTGTTTAAACAGATTTGTCAGTTATTCTAAGATAAAGCTGAAAGAACTGCAGATGCTGGAAATCATACACAAGAAAAGCAATTCGCAGGGACCATTCCCTCTGAGTCACCCTGATCCACTCCTCCTTCACTCCCAAAATGTCCCCACATGGCACCTTCTGCAAACACCTGCCCATTTATTTCATCCTTGCTCGTATCCAAGAGTCCAAACATGGCTTCCAGGTGGGGCAGTGCTTTATTTGCACTTCACACAATCAAGTCTACTGCATTCACTGTTCACATCATGGTCCCTTTCTACACTGGAAAAACAAAAGACTATGTGACTGTTTCGCTGGAGACCTCCGTTCTGCCTGCAAAAAAGACCCTGAGCTTCTTGGTTGCCTACCACTTCAACGTATCACCCTGTTCTCTGGTCAACATTTCTGTCTCAGGCTTGCTGTAGTGCTCCAGTGAAGCTCAGCACAAGCTGGAAGAACAGCACCTCATTTTCTGCTCAGGGACCCTACAGCCTTCTGGACTTAATATCAACTTCAACAATTTTAGGGCTTGAAGCACTTTCTTCCATGTCCTTACCCCAACCACACACCCCAGGCCTTGTTATCACATGGTCTGCTATTACATATCAGCCATTTTTAGCTGCTATATTTTTAGCCAGTAATTGTCCCCATTAGCAGCTATTCATTCTCGTTAGCTGATTGTATCCACTCCTTTGTCTGTCAAACTGCTCTTTTTCTCTTTGGGCCCTTTCTCCACCTATTGTTTACTCCTTACCCCCTTCCCCCACGTCCTATCTGCTCCATAAAAACTAACTTTTTCTGAGCTACCATCAGTTCTGTAGAAGGGCCACTGAACCCAAAATGTTAATTCTGATTTCTCTCCACACATGCTGTCAGACTGGCTGAGATTTTCCAGTGATTTCTGTTTTTGTACCAATTATTCTAGATTCATCTGCAAGAATAAACATCCTTTATGCCTGTTCCCTAACAAGACTTCTCAGTATCTTGTATCTTTCAATTAAGGTGTCTCGTGCTTTTCTAAATTCCAGATACCAGACTAATCTATCCAACATTTCCTTATAAAGCAAGCCATCCATTCTGGTCATTTATCAAAGAGTCATAGATATACAGCATGGAATCAGACCTTCGGTCCAACCTGTCCATGCCGACCAGATATCCCAATCCAATCTAGCCCCACCTGCCAGCACCTTGCCCATATCCCTCCAAACCCTTTCTATACGTATACCCATCCAGCTGCCTTTTAAATGTTGCAATTGGAGTAGCCATTTGTTTTGGAAACCTTTTCTGAATTGCTTACAATAACTTTATGTCCTTCCTTAACTAAGGAGATCAGTGTCCAACACAGTATTCCATATGCGGTCTCACAAATGGCCCTATAACCAGAGTATAGCCTCTTCCTTTTGTGTTTAATTCACCTCGTGATATACATAACATTCTATTAGCTTTACTTGCTGAACTACATCTCAATCTCTTGCAGGTTTATTCACTAGGGTACCCAATCACTCAGTAATCTTTCAGCCTTTAGACAATATGCTTCTTTTTTATTCTTCTTGTCAAAACGCACAATTTCACATTTCCCACATTGCACTCCATGACTTTGTGTACAGGAAGGCGTATCTCATAAACTTAATTGTGTTTTTTGAAGAAGTAGTGAAGAGGATTAATGAAGACAGAGTGGTGGACGTGATCAATATGGACATCAGTAGGATGTTTGATGAGGATCTGCATAGGTAGCAAGGTTAAATCACATGGAATACAGGGAGAACTAGCCATTTGGATAAGGGAAGGCGACTCAATGGAAGAAGAGAGAGGGTAGTGGTGGAAAGTTGCTTTTCATACTGGAGATCTGTGACTAGCAGTGTGCCACAACCGGTGCTGGGTCCACTGTTTTGTTGTAATTTATGTAAATGATTTGGGTGTGAATATAGGAGGTATGATTAGTAAGTTTGCAGATGACACCAAAATTGAAGGTTTAGTAGACAGTGAAGAAGTATGATTAAGATGGATCGGTAGGCCGAGGAGTGGCGGATTAAATTTAATTTAGATAAATATGAGGTGCTGCATTTTGGAAAGGCAAATCAAGGTAGGACTAATATACTTAATGGTACATCCTGGGGAGTGTTGCTGAACAAAGATACCTTGGAGTACAGTTTCAAAGTACCTTGAAAGTAGCATCATAGGTGGATATGATAGTGAAGAAGGCTTTTGGTATGCTTGCCTTTATTGGTCCATGCATTGAGTATAGGAGTTGGGAGGTCATCTTGTAGATGTACAGGACATTGGCTAGGCCACATTTGGCACACTGCATTCAATTCTGGTCTCCCCACTATAGGAAAGATGTTGTGAAGCTTGAAAGGGTTCAGAAAAGATTTACAAAAATATTGCCAGGGTTGGAGGGTATGAGCTATAGCAAGGGGTTAAATTGGCTGGGATCTTTTCCCCTAGAGCATCAAAGGCTGGGAGGTGACCTTGTAGAAGTTTATAAAATCATGACGGGTTTGTTTATGGTGAATAGCTAATTGCTTTTTCCCTAGGGTGGGCAAGTCCAAAACTCGAGGGCATACGTTTAGGGTGAGTGGGGAAAGATTTAAGGGGAACCTACGAAGCAACTTTTTCACACAGCGGGTGGTGCATGTATGAAATGAGCTGCCAGTGGAAGTGGTGGAGGCTGGTACAACCACAACATTTAAAGGCATCTACATGGATATATGAGATGAAAGGGTTTAGAGGGATATGGGCCAAATACTGGCAAATGGAACTAGATTAATTTAGGATATCTGGATGGCATGGATGAGTTGGACCAAAAGGTCTGTTTCCATACTGTACATCTCTATGACTCTGTTTACTTGATCTTTTCCCATTCACTTAACCTATCTAGTAGCAAATTATTGCAAATGCTGAAATCTGAACTGAAAACAAAAATATTGGACATCACAGCGGGTCAGGCAGCATCCATGGAGAGAAAGCAAGCTAACGTTTCAAATCTAGATGACAGTTCATTTGCTTCATCTCCATGGATACTGCCTGACCTGCTGTGACCCGCCAGTATTTTTTGTTTTCAGTTCAGCTTTTCAGCAGCAGCAGGAACGGTGACAGCAAGAACCGCGGTGGGGGGAAGGGGGCGGGTGTGAAGGTAAATTTCCCTCAAAAACAACTTACCTCGAGAGTCAGCGGCTTCCATTTTCAGCAGTGATGAGAACGAGAAGCTGAGTGGGAGCAGTCGAATTGCACTCTGGGAAGGTGAGTCAACTGATGTATTTGGACAATGGTTGAACCTGAGTTCACATGTAGTATCTCCCACCCCACTCTTCTCTAACCACAAAAAAAGACTCCATGGCATGTTGATAAGGTAAGGTTTTTCTGTTTCTTTTTATTGTGTGATTGGTAAAAACATTTTCTTTTCTCCTTATTTAATTTATCTATTATTTGATATTATATTTGGACTAAGTAAAGTTTAAGATTAAAAATGGCAGGAGATCTCAGACCCATGCTATGCTCCTCTTGCTCAATATGGGAGCTCAGGGATGTAGCTGATGTCCTTGACTCCTTCGTGTGCAGGAAGTGTGTACAGCTGCAGCTCTTGTTAGACCACATGGTGGCTCTGGAGCATCTGTGATGCTGAGGAGGTTGTGGATAGCATGTTTAGTGAATTGGTCACACCGCAGATTAGGATTGCTGAGGGAGAAAGGGAATGGGTGACCAAAAAGCAGAGAAAGAGCAGGAAGGCAGTGCAGATGTCCCATGCAGTCATCTCCCTCCAAAACAGGTATACCGTTTTGAATTCTGCTGGGGGAGATGGCTCACCAGGGGAAGGCAGCAGTAGTCAGGTTCATGGCATCGTGGCTGGCCACTGTACAAAACAGCAGGAAAAAGAGTGGAAAGGCTATCATCATAAGGGATTCAATTGCCAGGGGAGTAAATAGACGTTTGTGTGGTCAAAATGTGACTCCCGAATGGTATGTTGCCTCCCAGCTGCCCGGGTCAGGGATGTCTTTGATCGGCTGCAGAACATTCTGAAGGGGCAGGGTAAACAGCCAGTTCACCATATGTTGTGATGTATATAGGCACCAATGATTTTGGTAAAAAAGCAGTCGTACAAGGAGAATTTAGGGAGTAAGGAGCCAAGTTAAAAAGTAGGACCTCAGAGATAGTAATCTCAGGACGGCTATCAATGCCATGTACTAGTCAGAGTAGAAATGAAAGAATAGGCAGGTTGAATGCATTGCTTCAGAGATGGTGCAGGAGGGAGGGGTTCAGATTTTTGGGACATTGGGGAGGTGGGACTATTACAAATTGGACACAAGTCCTATTTTGGAGAATGAAAAGAAAAAAATTTAAGAAATCCTGTTTACAAACATTCTTGATTATACAATACTTTTACATATAACACTGTAACTGAAACTCCATAAAATTGGGGTTATAAGTGCCTGACATAGCAGAAACCGCTCCATAAATAATCTCCAGAATAGAATGATTAGACAGATACATGCTAACAAAAAAAGGAATGGGTCAATGCTAATTAACTCATGACGACTAATACAAGCAAAATGTTTCTCATCAAGGAAAGAAAATAAGTCCTCAAGAGCACAAGCACTCAGATTGGCCAATAGAAATTAGGATAAAATATAATATTTTTGCCACTAAAATCTTGAAGATTATCTAGTGTATCTGTTCAGAGATGTTATTACACACTGTTGGACTAGATTGGACTTGAACCCAGGCTCCAGACCCAGGCATAGGGATACTACCACCACAAAGACCCCTAGAGCCATTAATCATTAGTTTAATTCTTGTTCTAATTCTAATTATTAGGAGTTTTTGAAACACAACTCATCTAGCTTTTGTAGAATAACATTGATAACTTTCAATGTTATCAACTTGAAAGTACATCTCCAAGAGTGCCAGAACACAAGACTGAGGAGCAGGAGTAAACCATGCAGTAAGCCTGCTCACTTTCCTGCGCAATCTCCATATCCCTTGATTCCCTCAGCCACAAACAGTTGTCTATCTCAGATGTAAGTGTATTCAAAAACGTGTTACCCTTTGTGATAAAGAATTCCAAAGATACTCAACTGTTTGAGTGAAGAAACTTCTCCACCTCTCAGTCCCAACTGATCAACCCCTTATCTTGAGACTATGTGTTCTAGTTCTCCTTCTCCTTGGATGCTGCCTGACCTGCTGCGCTTTTCCAGCAACACATTTTTAAGCTCTGATCTCCAGCATCTGCAGTCCTCACTTTCTCCTTTGTTCTAGTTTCCCAGCCAAGGCTATATTCACCCTGTTCAATTCTGAACTGTTTAAGTTTCAGCGAGATGAATTTATTCCAGCCAAATATGAGCATGTCACTTAGATGGACCAGTTCAATTTAGATCGAAGGAACCATGATTTAAGGCTATTAATCTGGATGTATGTATTATAGCAGCAAGTGTATTGCATCAAGAGCAGAAGACTCTAGAACCTTCAACAGTTGGAAATTTAACATATTGATGTCTCCAAATATTAAAATGACCCACTCAGTGGAAGGCAAGGTGGTCCATTCATCATACCCAACTTATAAAGATGATTCCATTTAAGTTCTGGAAATATTGCTAGTGACAAGCACGCAAATATCACTCAATAAACTGACTGTCTAATACTGCTGGCTTTACTATTATCTAAGCAATCAAACACAAACTAATCTCTTTACTGATATCATTGTTACATTAAACTTTACATTAATACTCAGGCAAATAGGTAATGTTAAACTCCTGTGGTATAATTGAGCTTTATTTGTCATTTTTATCTAAATAATTGTATATCAAGTAATTAGTTGGATTTCAGTAAATGCCACTCAGCATGAATTTAATGCCATATCTGAGGCAGGTTCTAAGGTGGGGGTGGTTATTTAATAGGGCAGGAGGCTGTCAGCTCTGGACTCTGTAACTTCTGCCCCAATGAAGTCTGACAAAGAGCATTCTGTCCATTGCAGATTGAGATCCACATGTGGGCAATCAATGACCTGTGAAGGTTTCATCCCTTTGTAAATGACATTTATCGAGTGAGGGAGCCTGAAATACAGACCCTTTCTTTTCCAGTTAGGGGAAGGGGGTCATGTCAAGAACCGCCTCTGGCTGCCTTTTCTTCTTTTTTCTTTTCTTCTTTTATTCCTCATTCTGCCAACGACTCTGTCCTTCTTCTGTGATTACCATTATACCCTCACTTCCCCGTGGCCTGGGACCTGTGCTGACCCTCGGCCTCCAGTGGTTCCAGTGCTGGCACTATCTGCCATTCCCAAAGTGATACAAGAAGGAGCTTCCAGACTTTAACTTACCAACAGTTCTCTGCGGAAAGTGAAGGAAGCATTTCTGTCACCAAGATGCTTGATCCTGGTGAAGGCCTCCAGTTGTCCACTTTAAGTTCCCAGGTCTTAATATGGCAGCCTTTTCCCAAAAGAGGTAATATACTGCTCCAACTAGCTCTCCAGTCAGTGGGGAGATCCTTGTCAGCTGGATTAAATTCTGTCCAGTGATTCTACATTTCTTAATCTTAAAATAATTTGGATAATTAACTCACTCTTGCTTCTCTAGATACTAATAGGGATGTGGTAGATATTTTCTAATAAATCTGTTCAGAGGTGGTATTACACACCTCTGAAGCAAGTGGGACTAGCATCCAGGCCTCCTAGCTCATAGATGGGGACATTACACTGCACCACTAGAGCCATACATGGGAGTTTGGTACATTATTGATAATGTAATTAAAAACTGGTCAATAGCAGTTTAGGCATCATTACTTGTATATAGGAAGGTTAATCGGAGATGATTCCTCATTAAGGAATGAAGGTAAAGATCTTTTGTGAATAATATTGAGTTATCAATACTGGCTGATATTTTTGCATCATCGTTAGCCATGACTGAGGTCCTGGAAGACTGGGGAGTAGCAAATGTTGTGCCCTTATTCAAGAGGAGCTGCAAAGACAAACCTGGAATTAGAGACCAGTAAGCTTAACATCTGTGATAAGCAAGTTACTTGAGAAGATTCTGAGAGATAAGATATACAGAGGAGCCTCGATTGTCTGAACCTCGATTATCCGAATTTTGGATTATCCAAACAAGATCTCAAGATCCCAATGCTTGGGTAAACTGTATTATCCGAACATTTGATTATCCAAACATTTGATTATATGAACAAAATACTCCCCGGCAGCGTCATTTGGATATTTGAGCTTGTTTGGAAAGACAGGGTTTGATTAGGAATAGTCAGCATGCCTTTGTGTGTGGGAGAACATGCCTCACAAACTAGAGTTCTTTGATGAAGTGACCAGGAAGGTTGACAAGAGCAGCGCAGTTGATGTAGTCTATATGGATTTCAGTAAGGCCTTTGATAAAGTTCCACAAGGTAGGGTGCTCTGGAAGGTTTGATTGCATGGAATCCAGAGAGAACTGGCAAATTGGATACACAATTGGCTTGATGGTAGGAGGCAGAGGGTAATAGTGGAAAGATGCTTGTTGGACTGGAGGTCTGTGATTAGTGGAGTGCCTCAGGGCTCTGTAATAGCCTGTTGCTGTTTGTTATCTATATGAATGATTTGGATGAGAAGGTACATGGCATGATTAGTAAGCTTGCTGATGGCACTAAAATAGATGGTACCATGGACAGTGAGGAAGATTATCAGAAGTTTCAGCAGGATCTTGATCAGCTGGGGAAGTGGGCTGAGAAATGGCAAATGGAATTTAATGTAAATAGGTGTGAGTCTTGCATTTTGAAAACTCAATCAAGGTAGGAGTTTCATGTGAGTGGTAGGGCCTTAGGGAGTTTACTGGAACAGGGGGACCTTGGAGTTCAAGTGGACATATCTCTGAAAATAGATAGAGCAGTGAAGGCAC
The DNA here is from genome assembly GCF_004010195.1 of Chiloscyllium plagiosum. Taxonomy (NCBI): domain Eukaryota; kingdom Metazoa; phylum Chordata; class Chondrichthyes; order Orectolobiformes; family Hemiscylliidae; genus Chiloscyllium; species Chiloscyllium plagiosum. The sequence continues at coordinate 21,602,530 of NC_057736.1, forward strand.
ACTGGCCTTCATCAAACAGGGCATTGAGTATAGAAGTTGGGAACTTATATTACGGTTGTACACGACGTTGGTGAGGCCGCATTTGGAGTATTATGTTCAGTTTTGGTCACCTTGCTATAGGAAGGATGTTATTAAACTTGAAAGAGTTAGGAAGAAATTTACAAGGATGTTGCCAGGACTCAATGGTCTGAGTTATGGGGAGCTGTTGGAAAAGCTAGAACTTTTTCTTTAGCGTATAGGAGACTGATGGGAGATCTTATAGAAGTGTATAAGATCATGAGAGGCATGGATAGAGTATTGATTAGATTAGATTAGATTAGATTACTTACAGTGTGGAAACAGGCCCTTTGGCCCAACAAGTCCTGACTGCACTCAGTCTTTTTCCCAGGGTTGGGATATCAATGACCAGAGGGCATCAGTTTAAGGTCAGAGGGGAAAGAATAAGAGGAAACTTAACCAGCAACTTTTTTACACAGCAGGTGCCAGTGAGCTGCCAGTGGAAGTGGTTGAGGCAGGTACATTAACAACATTTAAAAGGCATTTGAATGAATACATGGATAGGAAAGGTTTAAAAGGATATGGACCAAATGCAGGGAAAAGGGTTAGCATGGAACAGTTTGGGCCAAAGGGCCTGTCTCTGTGCTGTAGAACTAAATTACTCTATATTTTTATCATAGCATTTGTGAATTAAAATTTTCAGGTGTATAACCTGAAAGCAGAACACTGATATATCACAGATAATATCAAATATTGTGCAAACATATTCAACCAATGGGAAAATACATGTCATAGTCAAACAGCTTGTATTTCGATAATGTGCAATAACAATTCAGAGTAATTCAGGCCAGATTCTTTCCAACTGCATTCTGATAAGCCTGCATTAACCTGTAGAATGAGAGGCTTGCACTAACACATTATGATGAGCAGGTGCCAGTGCTGGACAAAGTTAAAAATCACACAACACCAGGTTATAGCGCAACAGGTTTATTTGGAAGTACTAGCTTTCAGAGTGCTGCACCTTCATCAGGTAGGTACGTCCAAATAAATCTGTTGGACTATAACCTGGAGTTGTGCAATTTTTAACATATTATGAGCAGAATGGTGGATACTGGTACTGTGCCTTAGAAAGGTGCAAAGATAAACCCAAGCAATATGCCCATTTTTAGCTTGCCAGGCTTTGAATATTGCCAGATCTCTTGCCCTTTGTAGGTCCACTGTATGTTTGGTGAAACTGAAGTATTGTCTCTGGCAGAGGAGTTTGTGCAAAATGTATGGGCACACTGGGCTGATCCAAGCAACCGGAAGCTCCTCTTGACCTCCTTTATCAGACCTTAAAAATGCAAAACATTATACATTTGGCACTGACATGGTATGAAAAGTTGCTGACTTGGGCATCAGTTTGTCTTTGGTTTCCATTCTAGATTTTTTGGCTGGGTTTAGTCCCTGAGCTTTCATCTCTCCCAAAGTATTTACAACAGCCAGACTATTTGGCCACAGCTGAAAGTTTGATTCAGGAGTGCCAGGGCATATTCATATGTGGCACACACTGCAAGTCAGAGGTGGTAAACATTTCCCTCAAGCTTCAGCCGAGGGCCATCACAAGAATTCTGTTTTCTTGCATCACCATGACTACTTGCACAGTAGAATACTTGCTGATGGAGAAACTGTGTCCTGGCATGAGTAAGAGGGAGAGAGACACACAGTTATACATTTGATTCTGCATTTTGCTGAACAGTTAGCCAGCTGGAGGTGAGAAAAATACGAGCACGCAAAAAGTGAGAAGCTTGCCAACTCTCTTCACCCCACTAGACACTTCACATTGGAGATATGGATGCTACTAATCCACTATCCATATCTGTGGACTCAGGTAGGTTGGATATTTCCTACAGAGAAAAATATGAGTATTTAATATTGAGCTTTAATATGTTGTAGATTTCTGACTGACTTGGAATTATTGGATATTTTTAAGATAATTCAATCCAGAGACTTGTATAAAACTATTTTAAAAAGGTTTAAATTATGGTTTTAATATGCATTGAATTTGTAAATGACATATTTGTGTCTCCTGTCTTTTCACAACTGCTTATTTTCAAATTGCATAAAACTGAGGAGAGACATCCACTTCTATCATCATTGAAAAGTAAATTTATACAACTGGATTAATAGAGTGGATTTATCTAAACTCGGTGTAAACTCAAGCCACTTTATACTTCTCATCTTGGTGATGTGCTCAGAGGTCAAGAGGAAGCTGCACAGAACTTCACCAAAGGAATTTGGCATTAACACAAAATGGTTAGTGTTACTGTCTCAAGATTATGGAGGAATTTTTTTTTTTAAAAGAATCATGGGATTTGAGCATCGCTGACTGGGCCAGCATTTATTATCCATCACTACTTGCCTCTGAAAAGGTATAGGTAAGCTCTCTTCTTGAACCGCTGCAGTCTTATTGGTGATTATACTTTATTGTGAAGGTTTCAACACCTATCTTGTTAATCCATGTCAAGAAGCAGTTTTGAGATACCCTAATTGCTTGGGTTGATTGGAGTCACATGTAAGTAGATGAGGTAAGGTTGGCAGATTTCCTACCCCAAAGGGCATGAATATTGCAAATAGCTTTTTGTGACTATCCAGTTATTTCATGGTCTCCATGTTAACAATAGTTTGTTATTGCAGATTGTTTTAAAAAGTAAACTTTTAAATTAACTGAACTGAAATTGTGCAGATGCTGTGCTGTAATTCAAATCCATTTATCCAGATAAGTAATCCATACAACTGGATTAATTTAGTAAATTTAACCAGAAATATTACTGTAGCGTAACTGTGGTAATCAAAAGATGGTGGAACTGGCAGAAATATGGCCAAACATTGAAAACAGATACTATCTTCAGCATAGATAGTATGTATTGAAACCAACTAACATTTCTATCTCCTTCAACTGACTGGTTATTTTCAAGCTTCTTGTTGAAATTCATTAAATCTTTCAATACTAGAGAAGGTGCAAAACTTGACCTACTCTTGGGGAAGTAAGGCAGGGCAGGTGACTGAGGGGTCAATGGGGGAGCAATTTGGAGCCAGTGACCATAATTCTGTTAGTTTCAAAATAGTGATGGAAAAGGATAGACCAGATCGAACAGTTGAAGTTCTAAATTGGAGGAAGGTTAATTTTGATGATATAAGGCAAGAGCTTTCAAAAGCTGATTGGGTGCAAATGTTTGCAGGTAAAGGGACGATTGGAAATGGGAAGCCTTCAGAAATGAGATAACGAGAGGCCAGAGACAATGTATTCCTGTTAGGGTGATAGGAAAGGATGGTAGATGTAAGGAATGCTGGATGACCAGAGAAATTGAGGATTTCGTTAAGAAAAAGAAGAAAGTATATGTCAGGTACAGACAGGAGAAATCAAGTTAATCCTTAGAAGAATATAAAGGCAGTAGGAGTATACTTAAGAGCGAAATCAGGAGGGCAAGAAGGGGACATGAGATAGCTTTGGCAAATAGAGTTAAGGAGAATCCAAAAGGTTTTTACAAATACATTAAGGACAAAAGATTAACTAGGGAGAGAATAGGGCCCCTCAAAGATCAGCAAAGCGGCCTTTGTGTGGAGCTGCAGGAGATAGGAGAGATACTAAATGAGTATTTTGCATCAGTGTTTACTGTGGAGAAGGACATGGAAGATATAGAATGTAGGGAAATAGATGGTGACATCTTGAAAAATGTCCATATTACAGAGGAGGAAGTTCTGGATGTCTTGAAATGCATAAAAGTGGATAAATCCCCAGGATCTGATCAGGTATACCCTAGAACTCTGTGGGCAGCTAAGGAAGTGATTGCTGGGTCCCTAGCTGAGATATTTGTATCATCGATAGTCACAGGTGAGATGCCAGAAGACTGGAGGTTGGCTAATGTGGTACCATTATTTAAGAAAGGTGGTAAGGTCAAGCCAGGGAACTATAGACCAGTGAGCCTGA
>NC_057736.1:21607030-21614238 GCF_004010195.1 Chiloscyllium plagiosum
GGAGAGAATAGGGCCCCTCAAAGATCAGCAAAGCGGCCTTTGTGTGGAGCTGCAGGAGATAGGAGAGATACTAAATGAGTATTTTGCATCAGTGTTTACTGTGGAGAAGGACATGGAAGATATAGAATGTAGGGAAATAGATGGTGACATCTTGAAAAATGTCCATATTACAGAGGAGGAAGTTCTGGATGTTTTGAAATGCATAAAAGTGGATAAATCCCCAGGATCTGATCAGGTATACCCTAGAACTCTGTGGGCAGCTAAGGAAGTGATTGCTGGGTCCCTAGCTGAGATATTTGTATCATCGATAGTCAAAGGTGAGATGCCAGAAGACTGGAGGTTGGCTAACGTGGTACCATTATTTAAGAAAGGTGGTAAGGTCAAGCCAGGGAACTATAGACCAGTGAGCCTGATGTTGGTGGTGAGCAAGTTGTTAGTGGGAATCCTGAGGGACAGGATGTACATGTATTTGGAAAGGAATGGACTGATTAGGGATAGTCAACATGGCTTCGTGCGTGGGAAATCATGTCTCACAAACTTGATTGAGTTTTTTGAAAAAGTAACAAAGAGGATTGATGAGGGCAGAATGGTTGATGTATTCTTTATGGACTTCAGTAAGGTATCTGACAAGGTTCCCCATGGGAAACTGGTTAGCAAGGTTAGATCTCATGGGATACAAGGAGAACTAGCCATTTGGATACAGAACTGGCTCAAAGGTAGAAGACAGAAGGTGGTGGTGGAGGGTTGTTTTTCAGACTGGAGGCCTGTGACCAGTGGAGTGTCACAAGGATCAGTGCTGTCCACCACTTTTCGTCATTTATATAAATGATTTGGATATGAAAATAGAAGGTATAGTTAGTACGTTTGCAACTGACACCAAAATTGGAGGTGTAGTGGACAGCGAAGAAGGTTACCTCAGATTACAATGGGATCTTGATCAGATGGGCCAATGGGCTGAGGAGTGGCAGATGGAGTTTAATTCAGATAAATGCGAGGTGCTGCATTTTGTGAAAGCAAATCTTAGCAGGACTTATACACTTAATGGTAAGGTCCAAGGGAGTGTTGCTGAACAAAAAGACCTTGGAGTGCAGATTCATAGCACCTTGAAAATAGAGTCGCAGGTAGATAGGATAGTGAAGAAGGCATTTGGTATGCTTTCCTTTATTGGCCAGAGCATTGAGTACAGAAGTTGGGAGGTCATCTTGCGGCTGTACTGGACGTTAGTTCGGCCACTTTTGGAATATTGCATGCAATTCCAGCTGGCGACGAAACAGACTACAGATGAGAGGTGGAAGACCTGGAAAAATGGTGCACTGAGAACAACCTAGCTCTCAATGCCAGCAAAACCAAGGAACGCATTATTGACTGTCAATGGGATGTTACTCATACCCCCCTACACATTAACAGCAGAGCGGTGGAACAAGTGGAGAGTGTCAAGCTCATGGGAATGGTTGTCCACAACAAGCTCTCTTGGACTCTTCATGTGAATGCACTGGTTACAAAGGCCCAACAACATCTCTTCTTTGTCAGACAGCTGAGGAAATTTGGCATGATGGGGAATATCCTTGCCAACTTTTATCGGTGCGCCATTGAGAGCATTCTATTTGAATGTATCGCTACCTGGTATGGCAACTGTACCATTCAAGATCGGAGACGTTACAGAGAGTGGTGAACTCAGCCCGGACAATCACAAAGGCCAATCTTCCATCTGTAGAATCCATCTACCAGTCCCGCTGTCAAGGAAAGGCCGCCAGCATTCTTAAAGATCCATCCCACCCTGGCAATGTTTTTCTACAACCTCTAGCCATCGGGGAGAAGGTACAGAAGCCTGAACACAAGGACCAGCCGGTTTCAAAACAGTTTCTACCCTACTGTTGTTAGAATACTGAATGGACTCACAAACTCTTAACATTCGCCTGTACCTGTGTTTTTGTTTTTGCCGGTTTACCTGTTATTTACTATCTATGCTACTTAACTCTGTGATGTGCCTGTATTGCTCGTAAGACAAAGCTTTCCACTGTGCCTCGGTACACGTGACAATAAATTCAATTCAATTCAGGTCTCCTTCTTATCGGAAAGATGTTGTGAAACTTGAAAGAGTTCAAAAAAGATTTACAAGGATGTTGCCAGGGTTGGAGGATTTGAGCTATAGGAATAGGTTGAACAGGCTGGGACTGTTTTCCCTGGAGCATCGGAGGCTGAGGGCTGACCTTATAGAGGTTTATAAAATCATGAGAGGCATGTATAGAATAAATAGACAAAGTCTTTTCCCTGGGATGGGAAAGTCCAGAACTAGAGGGCATAGGTTTAGGGTGAGAGGGGAAAAATATAAAAGGGACCTAAGGGGCAACATTTCCATGCAGAGGGAGGTGTGTGTATGGAATAAGCTGCCAGAGGAAGTGGTGGAGCCTGGTATAATTGCATTATTTAAAAGGCATTGGGATGGGTACATGAATAGGAAGGGTTTAGAGGAATAGGGACCGGGTGTTGGCAAATGGGACTAGATTAGGTTGGAATATCTGGTCGGCATGGACGAGTTGGACCAAAGGGTCTGCTTCTGTGCTGTACGTCTCTATGACTCTGTGATTCTATGATTTTGTACGACTTTATTAAGCATTCTGTGCACATCCAGTCCTCTGTTCTTCCAAATAAGTTTGAAAGTCGTATTTCTTCATTAACCTGTATTTATAAAGTACCTTTGGTGTCTTTAAGACATCGAAAACCATTTCACAGTCAATGACTTTTTGAAGTCATGAAGACATGAACGATCAATTTGCATGCAGCAAGTTATGACAATCAGTGGGTAAATTCATGACCAGTCAACCAGCTGTGGGTGGCATTACCTGAAGACCATCAAATGGTAAGCTATAAGAACAGAAGTCGGTCCTTCAACCCATCGAATCTGCTCCACCATTTGATGAGATCATGACGAATTTCATCATTTTCAGTGAAACTTTCCTGCTTTTTCCCCATAGTCCTTGATTTTTTTACTCAATAAAACTTAATTCATCTTGGCCTTGAATATACTCAAAACCCAGCCCTTGCTTTAAAAAAATCCACCGTTTCACCAAATACTAAGAAAAGAAATACCTCATCATCTATGTCATAAATTGACAACTCTGAGGTTAATTTTAAAGTTCAAGTTCCTAACGAAAGCCCACCTTTAATGTTGCACTACTGAGCAGGTGCTCAGCAGGAAGGGTCACTTGAGAATTCTGGCTTAACATTGGCTGCATGCTACATTTATTTCAATGAACAGGCAGCACAAAGTCTGCATTTTACATGCATTGGAAGTAACATCATAGGTTAATTGCAGGGATGGTCTCTGTCTCCATTTTCAGAGGTTATTCAATGTCACAATTTTGAGATGAATAGTCTCAGCTTGCAGCAGGACTCAAAAGATTGTCAGTTCTGTGTAACTGTCTTATCTTTAGGTTTAGCTTGAGAAACTAAATTTAGTAAAAACTCTAAACTTCTTAGATCACTCAAGGTTAATAAAACTACGTTCTTTTGTTTTGTCTAAGCGTTCTCGATTAATTGAAGCCGTACGTCAAACAGTTCTGCTGAGGATTACCATTTCTTTGTATCACTGAGTTGATCTCCTATTTTATATCTTTGTCTTTCTTTTTAGTCTTCGCCAGTCAAACATTCAAAAGCTACAGGTTCAGAAATATGATTCTTATTCAACAATTCGCTGATATTTCCTGAAAACTATGTTTAGCTGCTATTTCTTGCTAATCTATTTAAGGAAACTTCCCAGTAAGTTAAACCACAGTCAAATTGCCAAAATGCATTTCTCCTGACAAGTCAAATTGGCCTTGTCAACTGCATCTTGTTTGCATGCTCCCATGCACTAATTCACACCAAATCCGATTCAGCCATTTCTATATTTACTAACCTACAGTATGGTCGCTAACCTACAGTGACTCTCAGATAAGCAAAACTTTGATTTTAAAATTGTCAGACTTGTTTCAAATCTCTCCAAGACATCATCTATCACTATCTTTAAAATCTCTCCGCTCCACAATCTCCTGAGACATGCTCCTAAGATTCTGGTTGCTGGAACTTACCAATTTTAGTTGCTCCACCACTGATGACTCTATCTTCAGCCACTAAGGCTCCAAACTCTGAAAGCCCCTTCCTAACTCTCGTTATCCCTATGTCTCTACATCCATCTTTAAGACACTACTTCTAAATACCTATTTGTTATTATGTCATGGTGCCGAGATAACACTAACTAACACCTTGGGGTGATTCAACACTGTACTCTCAGAAGCCTCAACTCCTTATATCACATATGTGATTGGTATAATAGTTTAGCTCACTAAATTGCATTATAATGAAAATCCCTTAGCTAGCATTCTATTGATTCTGACATGTCCCTTCTATTTCTAGTTGTCAATGTATGAGCATAATATCTGAGGCCGAGTTTGAAAAGTTTTCTTCAAGTACAGCTTTCTCACTGTACACACGATCTTTGCAATAACTAGTTTCATTCATTTTATAGCACTGCAACTCCAACAATTCAGTATTTGACCTTAATGCTAGAGAAATCCATGCAACATATGCAATGGACATGATACTGAGAGTACCCTCAGTAGCAGTGTGTTAAGATTTTAAGCATCTGGTCTGCCTAGTTTTGTTTCTCTGCCTTATTTATTACAGCAATGTTCAAGCTGCTAAGTGTATAAGGTAATGTAAGGCACTTTTTCATTGACTTGGGTTATGTCTGACCTAAATAATTTTGCTTTCAAATCTTTTGCATTGGTTTGTTGTGAAGGACAAGCCCAGGGGACTATAGACCAGTGAGCCTAACATTGGTGGTGGGCAAGTTGTTGGAGGGAATCCTGAGAGACAGGATGTACATGTATTTGGAAAGGCAAGGACTGATTAGGGATAGTCAGCATGGCTTTGTGCATGGAAAATCATGTGTCACAAACTTGATTGAGTTTTTTGAAGAAGTAACAAAGAGGATTGATGAGGGCAAAGACATGATCTACATAACTTCAGTAAGGCATTCGACAAGGTTCCCCATGGGAGACTGGTTAGCAAGATTAGATCTCATGGAATACAAGGAGAACTAACCATTTGGATACAGAACTGGCTCAAAGGTATAGAAGACAGAGGGTGGTGGTGGAGGGTTGCTTTTCAGACTGGAGGCCGATGAATAGTGGAGTGTCACAAGGATCAGTGCTGGGTCCACTACTTTTCATCATTTATATAAATGATTTGGATGTGAACTTAAGAGGTATAATTAATAAGTTTGCTGATAACACCAACCTTGGAGGTGTAGTGGACAACTAAGAAGGTTACCTCAGATGGGCCAATGGGCTTAGGAGTGGCAGATGGAATTCAATTTCGATAAATGCAATGTGCTGCATTTTGGGAAAGCAAATCATAGCAGGGCTTATACACTTAATGGTAAGGTCCTTGGGAGTGTTGCTGAACAAAGAGACCTTGGAATGCAGGTTCATAGCTCTTTGAGAGTGGAATCACAGGTAGATAGGATAGTGAAGAAGGCGTTTGGTATGCTTTCCTTTGTTGGTCAGAGTATTAAGTACAGGAGCTAGGAGGTCATGTTGTGGCTGTACAGGACGTTGTTTGGGGTACTGTTGGAACATTGCGTGCAATTCTGGTCTTCTTCCTATCGGAAAGATGTTGTGAAACTTGAAAAGGTTTAGAAAAGATTTACAAGGATGTTGCCAGGATTGGGGGATTTGAGCTATAGGGAGAGGTTGAATAAGGCGAGGGCTGTTTTCCCTGGAGCATCAGAGGCTGAGGGATGACCTTATAGTGGTTTATAAAATCATGAGAGGCATGGATAGGGTAAATATACAAGGTCTTTTCCCTGGGGTGGGGGAGTCCAGAACTAGAGGGCATAGGTTTACGGTAAGAGATATAAGAGAGACCTAAGGGGCAACCTTTTTCACGCAGAGGGTGGTGCATGTGTGGAATGGGCTGCCAAAGGAAATGGTGGAGGCTAGTACAATTGCAACATTTAAAAGGCATCTACATTAGATTAGATTCCCTACAGTGTGGAAACAGACCCTTCGGCCCAACCAATCCATACTGACCCTCTGAAGAGTAACCCACCCAGACCTGTTCCCCTATCCCATATTTACTCCTGATTAATGCACCTAACCTACACACCCTGAACACTATGGACAATTTAGCATGGCCAATTCACCTAACATGCACATCTTTGGACTGTGGGAGGAAACTGGAGCAAACCCACGCAGACACAGGGAGAATGTGCAAACTCCACATAGACAGTCACCCGAGGCTGGAATTGAACCTGGGACCTTGGTGCTATGAGGCAGCAGTGCTAACCACTGTGCCGCCCATCTAGATGGTTAAATGAATAGGAAGGGTTTAGAGGGATAGGGGCCGCGTGCTGGCAGATGAGGCTAGATTAGGTTAGGATACCTGGTCGGCATGGACAAGTTGGACCCAACCATCTGATCCGTGCTGTATATCTCTATGACTTTATGTACCCCAATTACCCATGAGCTTCCTTTGATTCATAACACTCGATGCCCTTACCCAATGAAATCCTACCAATCTCAGCCTTAATTAACCCATCATCCACAATATTCTAGCATATTTCTAGATTTCTCTGAGGGACATGGGGCATTATTATCTCTGTAGCCAATTAGTTGGTTACTTTACATGTTGAAAATGTGTTGCTGGAAAAGCACAGCAGGTCAGGCAGCATCCAAAGAGCAGGAGAATCAACGTTTCAGGCATGAGCCCTTCTTCAGCCCTTACTTTGCATGTTATCTCCTATCTTGCAACGTGTTTTGCAGTGCAGCGGGATGGTCTCTGCCAGGTCTCTGCTAGAGTGACTCAGTGAGACCTGCTTTCATGTCTTTTCCTTCATACCCTTCAATTTGTTTTCTCTTCAGATAATTATCCAATACCTTCTTGAAAGCCAAGATGAAATCTGCCTCTATTGTTCTCAGACCATGCTTTCCCAATCCTAACCACTCATAGAGTCATAGAGTCATAGAGTTTCCATGTACAGCATGGAAACAGACCCTTCGGTCCAACCTGTCCATGCCGACCAGATATCCCAACCCAATCAGCACCCGGCCCATATCCCTCCAAACCCTTCCTAATCATATACCCATCCAAATGCCTCTTAAATGTTGCAATTGTAACAGCCTCCACCACTTCCTCTGGCAGCTCATTCCATACACGTACCACCC
>NC_057736.1:21614626-21661693 GCF_004010195.1 Chiloscyllium plagiosum
TAAATTAAACTCCATCTGCCACTTCTCAGCCCATTGGCCCATCTGGTCCAGATCCTGTTGTAATCTGAGGTAACCCTCTTCGCTGTCCACTGCACCTCCAATTTTGGTGTCATCTGCAAACTTACTAACTGTACCTCTTATGCTCGCATCCAAATCAGAGAACAAAAATCTTTTTGTCATCTTGCTTTTGATTTTTATTTAAACTTTTAATCTATCTCCTCTAGTTCCTCACTCTACTTCAAATGGGAATTGTTTCTCCTTATTTACTCTGTCCTGACCTCTCAAACTTTAAACACTTTCATTAAATACCCTCTCAACCTTCTGTTCTCTGACAAGAATATCCCCATCTTCTCCAATTTATCCACATAACTGAAGTTTCTCATTTCTTAAACCATTCTTATAAATCTTTTTTACAGCTGGTCAAATGCCTTCACATCTTTCCTAATGCATGGTACCCAGAATTAGATACACTGCTCCAAATACGCCCTAACCAGTGTTTTTTTTTAAAAGATTCACCTTTACCTTGCTTTTGTGCTGTATGCCTCTATTTAGAAATTATAGGATCTTGTATGTCTGTTTTAAAGTTGAATTATATATATTGTCCTTGCAAAAGATTAGAATAATTGGTATAATTTTTTGGTTATGAAAAGCCAAGGAGTGATACTTCCTGAAAAAAATACAGATAAATCAAGTGGATCTGAGACATTTCCTGAAGAATGTAGACTTTCTATCTTAAGAACTTTAATCCTGTTCAACAAACTCATCTAACTTAATCTAACTCATCTAACTTGTGGGCGGCACGGTGGCACAGTGGTTAGCACTGCTGCCTCACAGCGCCAGAGACCCGGGTTCAGTTCCCGCCTCAGGCGACTGACTGTGTGGAGTTTGCACATTCTCCCCGTGTCTGCGTGGGTTTCCTTCGGGTGCTCCGGTTTCCTCCCACAGTTCCAAAGATGTGCAGGTCAGGTGAATTGGCCATGCTAAATTGTCCCTAGTGTTAGGTAAGGGGTAAATGTAGGGGTATGGGTGGTTTGCGCTTCGGCGGGTCGGTGTGGACTTGTTGGGCCGAAGGGCCTGTTTCCACACTGTAAAGTAATCTAATCTAATCTAATCTAATCGTCCTATAATTTCTAAACTTAGTTTATCATTATTGGAAAAAACATACAAAAATGTGGTGAATGCTAGAAGTCAAACCAAAACAGAAAATCTTTGAAATAACTTGCAGATCATCCAGTTTCTGTGGGCAATAGGTCAAGTTGCTGTTTTCAAGCAATTGCACTGTGATATGATTGTTCAATAAGAATTAAGCATATCGTCTTAAGGGATAGTCATGGTTATCAGCTTCTTCATATTATGCTGCACTTAAAAGATTTGTGCTGAAATGCTTTACTGATGTAGCTGAGTTTGCAATGATTAAACAAAACTAAGTAGTAGTTTTTATCATGTATTTTAATTAGTAGGAAACACAGTCCAAATCTGTATCATCCACATCATCTATCTGTACATGTTGGCAACTAGTTTATTTGGAAGAACTTATTAGATACCAATCACAGTGTTCCATTTGTTATAAAGTGGAGGTCAACTCCCCATTTAGAATTAAATCTGAAACACCTTGCCCTATAATCTGTAAAAAGAGTGTGAAAAGTGGTGTAACCTGCTTCTCAACAATTCTAGTAGTTAAATGACAGTAAATCCCTGACACTCACTTTAAAATCACCAAGTAACAATTTAGTTATGTAACTCTAACAGTGAGCAAATTAAATTTAACTATTAACAAACTGAATAAATTTCTTCTGACTACTAACTATTCCCGAATAGAACAAAATTCTAATGGTACGCTGTTCCAATAAATGCAAGTCCCACACTTATAACAAAAAATACAGAATTTAGTCTCTTGAAACTACAACCAGGTTACGTGTCTTCTGGAATGTTCCGTGACTCCTCCATTGTTTCTCCTGTCAGAAACGACTTCGTCATTGGCTTCTTCCGGCAGGAGTGTCTTCTCTGGCATTGGTACCATTATTATGTAGACAGTTCTTTCTCTAAGACATGGATGACTGTGAGAGCCAGTGAACAGACTGAGAACTGTTGTATTTGGCAGATGGCAGTTAGCTCTGGGGTCTCTTATTAACTGTCGCCTTCTTTAATATCCTTGATGACATATCAATTTCTTACAATAGGATTGGTCCTATGTTGTCAAAACCATCAGATTTAAATTTAATAGGTTTTTAGTATCTAAGGGTCTGGTTCAAATTGATTGGCTAAATTCAAAACCTGTTGGCTTGATAAAAAAAAACTGGCTTGCTAACTATATAGCTTTTTGAGGTAAGTGGTTCAATTTGGGTGCTCTCCGTGCACATTCAATCCAAGACTGAAATTGTCTATCTTATAAATGATGACAATTTTGTCTTTGATCCACTTTCCTTTCAGAGTTAAATAAAGAACCCAGGCATTGATTCATATTCATGACTTTATTAGGTTGTATTAGCCATTCTGTGCTGAGATGTACTGTAATTGTGACCAGTGTGACAAAGCTGCTCCTTTAGCAAGGTTATGCTGTTTTTGGCTTTTTTTTTCAGAGAGATCATAAATGACACAGACTCCAAAAAGTTTGGAGTTGAAGGGTTTTAAGGCCAATTTGATAAAAGCTAACAGATACTGTCTCAGACAGAAGGCTTTCAAGTTTAAAAAAAACACTTGTACAATGAAAGGAGAGTGGCCAGCTCTCCTGGCTCAGTTTTCTTCTGGTTTAGTTTGGTTTGGTTTATAGCAGTAGTGTGAAAAAAGCTGCTGGTCCCTAAGAAGCAGGGCCAGGCTGGTACTTTCTCTCTGACGTCTATCCTGTAAGAACCTGTGTTTGATTTTATCTTTTTTGCCAAAGAATATTTATGGGGATTGTTGCAAGTATTTGGAACAGCATCATTAAGTTGGGATAGTCTGTTGGGTTTTCAGATTGGATAAGCTATGCAGTATTCTGTTCTCTTTTGTTTGTGTTTCATTCAGTAATCTTGTAAATAGGTTCTGTTTTGTTTAAAACTAAGTGGTTAGACCAACTGATTCTCTTCTGGAATAGCCACTTTACACCTGCTTAAAACAACTAACAAACTTAGGGTCTGGGCTACCTTCTTGAAATGTTTTGAGGAGGTCTGGCCTGGTCCATAACACATGGAAAAGTCATGCCTGAGCCTTAAATTCAGAAAGTGAATTTAAATATCATCTGATGCCAATATCTGCACCTTCTCCAAGAGCTGCACATCCCTCCTAAAGTGGGATGCATAGAATTGGCCATCATACTCCCACTGGGGCCTAATCAGTGTTTTACAAACGTTTGGCATAACTTCCTTGCTTTTATACTCAATGCAACATTTATAAAACCTGAATGTCTTTTGAGCAGTCTTTTCAACATGCCCTTTCAGCCTCAAAGACTTGTGTAAGCACACTCCTAGCTTTCTCTGTTTTACAGTTTTGAAAAACACCATATACTATGTATATTATCACTCAGAGTCATAGAGTCCTATAGCACAGAGACAGGTCCTTTGGCCCAAACTGATCCATGCTGATCAAAATGTCCATCCACACTTACCCCTTTCCCTGCACTCGGCCCATGTTCTTCTAAACCTTTCCTGTCCATGTATTTGTTCAAATGCCTTTTAAATCCCACTTCAACCACTTCCACTGGCAGCTCATTCCATATGCATGCCCACACACAAAACCATGCTGACTATTTCTAATCAGACCCTGTCTTATCTCTCAGAATCATCTCAAGTAACTTACCTACCACAGATGTTAAGCTTACTGGTCTATAGTTCACAGGTTTTTCTTTGCAACCCTTCTTGAATTAGAGCAGAACATTCTCTACTAGGACCTTACCCATGGGTAGCGATGATGCAAAAATATCATCCAGAGCCCCCGCAATTTCTTCTCTAGCCTCTTGCAGTGTACTTGGAAACATCTGGTCAGGGCCAGGAGATTTATCCACCTTCATACATTCTAATACTTCCAACACCTCCTCTACTGTGATATGGATTGTCTCCAAGATATGACCACTAACCTCCCCACGTTCCCATGTCTTCATGTCTTTATACTCTAGTCAATCGTAGGATGGGTGACTGGACTTGAAACATTAACCCTGATTTCTGTCCACAGATGCTGCCAGACCTGCTGAGCTTTTCCAGTAGTTTCTGGGGTCTTTTTGTTTCTGATTCCCAGCATCCGCAGTTCTTTTGGTTTTAATCAGGGGATGATGGTCAACTTGTATTTTTAAAATGTGCCATAGACCGTGAACAGCCATAATCACCTTATAGTATACTGCCCTGCCACCCAGCCCATTTCCTTTCACATTTACTTTCAAGAACCTAGGATCCATCTCCCATAGCACTTGAATGCCTCAGTACAATGGACCAATACACTTCATGCGCCCACTGATTATAATAGCAATTCAACTGATTGGTTGGTTTTAGTTATTTCTGTGTCTAAAGGCCACATCTGAAACTGCTCAGATATTCTTTTAAAATTTACCTATTTATTTTTCTGGGAACATCTGATTCATTTCAGAAGCATTGTGACATTAAGTAGAGATGACCTTCTGAATGATGCGTCTCTCACTTCTGCTGTGAGGCTGCTGGTTGATAGGTTCTTTCAAGCATTGAGTCTTTCTTTAAGTGGTTTACAGGAGTATAGGAAGGCTGAGTCCAGAGGGAGCAGGTTAAAAGACTCACCCCTATTCCCAAAAAGCCACAGGCAATCTCTGGCTCAACCTTTTTATAAAGATGAACCTTCCGACTACTTTAATCATCACTCCCACCTCTGCCCTCATGCTTCATCCTCACCCTGCCACTTATTGCCCACTTTCAACCTTAAGAACTGAGATTTTTAGAACAGTTAAGGTTATTGAACAGCCCGTAAAACTCCCTGAGTAAACAAACAATCTCCTCAAATCAGCTGCACAAACATCTAAAAGGATGAGGAAGTTGGATTGCAGCCTGAAGAGACTATAAACTCCCTAAGTAAACAGACAGGCTTAAGAACAGATGTCTCAATGGATAACTCCAAAAAGCCGACTGAATTCAATGTAGCCAATCAAAGACTCGTAGGTCTATTGTCAATCACCAGAAAAGCAATGTAAGGGATTGTAGACAACACTACCAAGCAGCATGTCTTCAGCAATAACCCACTGACTGAGATTTAGTTGGAGTTCCAGCAGGCCAGCTCCACTCCTGATCTTATTACAGTATCAGGAATTTGACCCAATGACCGTGAAGGGATGGTGATATATTTTCAAGTCAGGATGGCAAGTGGCTTGCAGGGGAATTTGCAGGTGCTACTGTAGCTGCTACCTTGGTCCTTCCAGATTGAGGCATGGGCTTGGAGGATGCTGCTGCAGTGCATCTTCTAGGTGTGTGTCAGTAGTAGAACAAATTAATGTTTAAGTTTGTGCATGGATACCAATCAAGCAGCTGGTTTGTCTTGAATTATATCAAGCTTCTTGAGTGATGTTCGAGCATCATTCATTCAGGCAGGTGTAAGGTGTTTCATCAGACTCCAGATACTTTTGCTTTTTAGACAGTGAATAGGCTTTGGAGAGTCACAAAATAAGTAACTTGGTACATAATTCCCAATTCCTGATCTTCTGTTGTGGATGCTAATAGTGGGGGTTCAGAGTTGGTAATGACTGAAATGTTTGGATGTCAAGGAGGTTAAGTTAGATTCTTTCTTGTTGGAGATTATCCTACCTGGCATGAGCATTACCACCTATCAGCCCTAGTCTGGTGTTCAGGTCTTGTTATTCATGAACACATACTGCTTCAGTATCTGTGGAGTCATGAACATTGCTGAGCATTTTGCAATCATCAGCAATTATCCCCATTTTTGGCATTAAAATGGGGGGGGGGGGGGGGGAATGAGCAGCTGAAGACAGCTGGGCCACATTGACTCTACACTAATTGTGTTTAATTTCTGTAGGGATATCTTGGAGCTGATTGGCCTCCAACAACCACAACAATCTTAATTTATGCAAAATGTTACTTCAACCCGAGGAACTTTAAGTTCCTTCATGTTTATACAATTTTGATAATTTTCTTGACAGCTTGCCACCTGGCAGAATTAACAATCTGGCAAACACATTGCTGAAGGAAAGTTACACCTCCCAATCACAATGTTGTCATAATTGACTTTACTGAACACAAATAATTCATATATTTAAAGATGAATTAAAAAAGAATGTAAAGTCATTCACTCACCTTTTAATTCTTCCTGCCTCCAATCCACGGTTTATGCCACCAAGCAGATGGTGTGAATCTTGACATCTGAGATGGTCTAGACGCCTCTGTGAAAATGTTAAAACTTGCTTAAGACCAGTTTACAATGGTCCCACAACACTGTTAGTTTAATTATTCATGGGAACGGCCTGTTCCAGGGCCTACTCCCTTTCCTACACTTGGAAGAATGATTGAGAGTGGAATTGGAGGTGGGACCTCTGGCTGGCTACTTGCTTTGTCCATCCTCCATTTGGTCCTGATTAGAACTGTGAACAATCTAGTCCAAAATCTTCCCTCCATAAAGGCTTCTGATAAGTCGAGTTGAATTCAAAGATTCACTATGTTTAATTCAATTGATAATTAATATTCAGAAACCAGATCCTGACACTGCCTAGATGCAGAAACTCAGGAAGCATGTTAGGCCTGATAATATGATTTTGCAGATTTACCCACAGGCCGCAAACTATGAAGAATATGGCTAACGTCAAAAGCTACCACATTAGCGTCTCAATCTGTTCAAAGAATCAACCCAGCTTTCTGCCATGTGAATATATTGTGTATTTCAATCTTCTTCTTAGGTAGCACCCTTAATCACTCAAAGGTTACCAAACTATTGTTTATGCCATGAATTTACTTTGGTACAGAGCAAGGCGGCTAGTTCCAAGTTTATCGTACTAGGTTAGGGATCAAATCCCAGCATTTAGCTTTATTCTAAATTGCAAATTAGCTGCCAAACCAGCTAAGGTTAGCTACACATAACTTCCTGCCCATCATGTTTATCCATAATGATATTGTTTCCCAAAGTATGGGAGAATCCATACATTTATTGGTCTAAAAACAAAAAGTACAACTCATTGCAGTGAGATCAGAAAGAAAGCACTAAGGCAATGAAGTATTGTTAAAATTAGACTTTTCACTGTAATTGTAAATGGTAAGTGAATTAGTAATACTTTCTTCAAAATGACTTGAGCCATATATGATGTATATTAAATCTTCTTGGACCGCAAAACCCAGTGAATTAAAAAATCTACATTCTTCAATGTATGATGTGGAGGTGCTGGTGTTGTACTGGAGTGGAAAAGTCAGAAGTCACATGACACCAGGTTATAGTCCAAGAGGTATATTTAAAATTACTAGCTTTCATAATGCTACTCCTTCACCAGGTGAAGTGACAAAATAAACCTGTTGGACTATAACCTGCTTACTGTGTGACTTCTGACTTTCTTCAGTGTAGTTATTTTTGCTTGACAAGGGATTATTCATGAATCTATGTTAATCTTGTCTTTATCTTTAAGACAAGTTGTTTTTATTCATATTACCTGCTGATCAAACTGGTTCAGTCTTCTGATAAGATTTAAGCTGTTGATGTAATTGTTTTAATAAAATTTACTGTGGAATCTGAATGTCACAATATTGATTCTAATATATTCATTTATAGTTCAAGGATTAAATGAAGAGGCTTTTTAATGGCGTTCCCAAAGGATCAGATTGGGGAGGATCTCTGTGTTACTGCACTGCTAAGGCTAGTAGGGAATCATAGAACACAGAACAGGCCCTTCGATCCCACAATGTTGTTCCAAGCATTTATCTTAATTGAAGATCAACCTAACCTACACACCTCTCAATCTACTGCCGTCCATGTGCTTTTCCAGCAGTCGCTTAAATGTCTCTAATGTCTCTGAATCAGTTTATTTGAAATTTAATCTGCTAATTTTAATAAAGAAATAATATACAAAGTGCACTAAAGTCATAGAATCATAGAGATGTACAGCACAGAAACAGACCCTTCAGTCTAACTCGTCCATGCTGACCAGATATCCTAATCTAATCCCATTTGTCAGTACTAATCTAATCCCATTTGTCAGTACTTGGCCCATATCCCTCTTAACCCTTTCCATTCATATACCCATCCAGATGCCTTTTAAATGTTGTAATCGTACCAGCCTCCACCACTTCCTCTGGCAGCTCATTCCATACTCGCACCACCCTCTGTGTGAAAAAGTTACTCCTTAGGTCTCTTTCCCCTCTCACCCTAAACCTACACCCTCTAGTTCTGGACTTCCCAATCCCAGGGAAAAGACCATGTCTATTTATCCTATCCATGCCCCTCATGATTTTATTTGCCTCTATAAGGATACCCCTCAGCTTCCGACACTCTAGAGAAAACAACCCCAGCCTATTCAGCCTTACCCTGTAGCTGAAATCCTCCAACCCTGGCAACATTCTTGTAAATCTTTTCTGCACCCTTTCAACTTTCACAACATCCTTCTGATAGGAAGGAGACCAGAATTGCACATAATATTCCAGAAGAGGCCTAACCAATGCCATGTACAGCCAGAAAATGACCTCCCAACTTCTATACTCAATGCTTTGAAAGATAAAGGAAAGCATACCAAACACCTTTTTCACTATCCTATCTACCTGTAACTCCACTTTCAAGGAACTATGAGCCTGCAAACCAACCTTGTTCAGCAACACTCACCAGGAGCTTACCATTAATGTGCTGAATTGAGTATGTCATAAGTTTGGTGGGTGGCACGGTGGCACAGTGGTTAGCACTGCTGCCTCACAGCGGCGGGAGACCCGGGTTCAATTCCCGCCTCAGGCGACTGACTGTGTGGAGTTTGCACGTTCTCCCCGTGTCTGCGTGGGTTTCCTCCGGGTGCACCGGTTTCCTCCCACAGTCCAAAGATGTGCAGGTCAGGTGAATTGGCCATGCTAAAATTGCCCGTAGTGTTAGGTAAGGGGTAAGTGTAGGGGTATGGGTGGGTTGCACTTCGGCGGGTCGGTGTGGACTTGTTGGGCCGAAGGGCCTGTTTCCACACTGTAATGTAATGTAATCTAATCTAATCTAATTAAGCATATAAGACCTGCTCTGATTTGCTTTCCCAAAATACAGCATCTCATATTTATCTAAATTATACTCCATCTGCCACTCCTCAGTCCATTGGTCCATCTGATCAAGATCCTGTTGTGAGAGGAACACAAATCTCAATTAAGGCTTTCCAGTGGTGTTGATTTGATCAAATTTGACTCCAGATACGTGGAGATCAACGTAATGGGAAGACTTGATTCAAAATGTATTCCTGTGTCACTCCAACATAATGTGCTGAATTGAGTATGTCATTAGTTTACATAATCTTCAAAAACAAGCCAACAAATTCCCAGCAGAAATTATTTTTATTTGTCTCAGTCACTGGAATTCAAAGGATCACAAACTTTTCTCAAATGAATTTGTTATGACCATTTTTGAGGTTTTCCATTGTGAATGCATGTGTTTTTGGTGTATGTCAAATTTCTTTTCTTCATTGGTAGCACCATTTCTCTGAAAGGCTTTGTTGGAATCTTGAAAGAGTACATTAATGTATTAGGAAATATGGGATGAATTTGCAGAAATTATCTTGGAAGTGAAGATCCAGGAATGTTTATGATCAGATGTTGAAATGGGACCTTGGGATCTTTCTGAATGAATTACAGTCATAGACCCATAAAGCTGTACAGCACAGTAACAGACCCTTCGGTCCAACTTGTTCATGCCGACCAGATATCCTAAATCAAGCTAGTCCATTTGTCAGCATTTGGCCCATGTCTCTAGACTTCTACAAGGGCCAGCACTCAACACAGAATTCACACTTACCCAAACAAAATGGCAGTTTCAGCCTCTTATGTTTGGCAAGTCTCAATAAGGACACACCTAGGGATACACAAGCACAACAAACGTGTTGAAAGCAGGGACAGTTGAGGTCTTTAAAACTGAGACTTTTGTTGAACTAGGATATTAAACATTGGATTAGGGCTTCAAAGGTGTTCTGACTCTGAAACCAGAGGACCAAAATTGAGCCAAGCTGACACCAATCAGGCAGTGACAGTATGAAAGGGACCAAGAACTGCTGATCAGTTAGAGGCTGGCAGAACCTTGCTCAATAGCACCATGGATTCTGCAGAAAAAATGTCCACTGGAATCCCAGTGACAAAGGCTCCAACTAAGTCATGTCAGAGGGCTGTTCGTGGGGTAAGGGTCAAGGGGAAAAAAGAGCAGGGTGTTCAGTAGCAAGGGCTGGGATGTAGCTCTCAGCAGACCCTCAAATCCTAATGTTCAGTTTGTCAATCAGGCACTGAGTGGGCCTATCTCTTCTCCCTCTGGCATGAATTGACCATTTAAGGACCTCAATTAATGTCAGGGTAGGAATGTCAACCAAAGCTCTTTTCATCCCAGAACTAGTTCTGGTGCAATGGGAAAGTGATAAGGTTCAGATATGCAACAATCTGGCCTTTCTACTCTTTCTGCTTTCAATCTCACTGTCAGTGAGAGAAGTCAATTCTACTTGTCAACTGTGTCTCACTTGTTAAGCTGCCTTCCTGGTGGCGTAACTCCTCAAAAACATCTTTGTAGAGATGAACTCTCCTGCTTTATGAACCTGACATTCAGTCTGGCTGAATAATTCAAGAAATCTTGCTGGTAATGTTTCTATAAATGCCACAGCAAGCTTATTCTTGTTATTTTGGCTGCAGAACATGCTTACAGCTTGCTTCATTCTCAGTCCAATAAACATTCATGAACATGTTGGAACTTGTTGGATGTAAATCCATTCCTTCTAGTCTTTTGATGGGAACAACGAGAGGTTTATCGCATTGTTGAATTTTTGTAACAAAACCATTAACTGTTTTCTCTTGTAGGTCAGCTTATAAATCATGACCTATTGTTTGTCTAATAGTTTGAAATTTCAAATGATCCTTCCAATTTAACTATTCATTTTATTAAAACTCTTGTTCATCAACCTGAAAGATTGCATTTGCTGGAGAATGGAATACATTACTGTTCAGCTCCCAAACTCAGCTTTCACTGAGGTAAAGCTCCTGTTTACAATCCCAACCTTAACCTCCCATCCACCTGTGTCCTTTTTATTTAGTTCACTCACTGGCTGACCTGTAATATCTTAGGGCATCTCTTTAATGATAGGTTTCATGTGTTAGAAAATACACTTGTGCATTTGAACATTTTACTCATGTATGTCGTTTTGGGAAGAAATCTTTCAAGGTTTTGGCTGTATTTTGTGGCAGGCCAGAACTGCGAAAGATGGCAATCTGATCTTGCAACTCCAGCACAACAGCTGCAGATTGTACAATGGGGAACAACTTTGAATAGAGTCTGTTACTATCCTGGGGCTAATATATCCTTCTTGATGATTAGATTTCAATGTGAGCAGGTGAAGTCAATCCCATGCTGGCTAGGAGGGTTACACTTAATTAGCATAATTACTGCCTCAATGAATTTAACAAGACTGAGGGATCAAATGAACTATTTCAGGTAATAAATTTGACTTGGATATATCAAAACACTTTGTTGGCACCCCCTTGTTAATTATTTGAAAAATCTCTTGTGCTTTTGGTTGCACTTTAGCCCTGTGCTCCTGATCTTTGGGCACCCGGTGAGGAGGGGGATGGGCAGATTGGATGGCCTCCTTGTGGGTCTATTCCTAGGCATGGCCAGGCTGGCTATAAATATGTCCACGCAGCGGACTGTGGAGGAGGCTGTCTCTGCCAACTGTCTGTCCCACTTCCGCAGTTATGCTCACACCCGGACATCCTTGGAGAAGGAATATACAATGTCCATCAATGTTGTCAATGTCTTTATAGAGAGATGGGTATCGGCGGGGAATACAGTGCTTTATATCCCCTCCAACTCCATTTTGATTTAGTCCTTCATGCTCTCCCTATCTCCCCTTCTCAACTTTATGACTTACATTGCCCGCATTGGGCTTTG
The DNA here is from genome assembly GCF_004010195.1 of Chiloscyllium plagiosum. Classification (NCBI taxonomy): domain Eukaryota; kingdom Metazoa; phylum Chordata; class Chondrichthyes; order Orectolobiformes; family Hemiscylliidae; genus Chiloscyllium; species Chiloscyllium plagiosum. Next base: position 21,626,648 of record NC_057736.1, read on the forward strand.
CTTGTAAATACATGATTAGATACATGGGTGTTTTTACTGATGGTGGTTATTAGTTAGCAGAAAGCAAAAAAAAGGTCACAGTGATTTTGGTGGTAGGAAGGTGCTCAGTTTTGTGTGATAACACTTCTGGGCAAAGAAAAGAAATATAAAATACTTTGTTTGGATCTCAACTGTATAAAATGGTGGAAGATGGGCATGAGAGCATTGCTTGTAGTTTGCTCATATTTGTTGGTTGAATGTTGATAGAAAGCCTCTCCAGTTCTCTGGTACAGATTGCTAAAGGGTATTTAATGTTCAAAACAGAAAAAAGAACAGAACTGAGGAGGCATGAGATGTTCTTTAAGCTTCTCCTTTGAGATTTTGTTCTTCTATAATTAACTGTATTCATGTCATCTCATGTCCCATTCATTCCAGTTGACTGATATTGCAAAAGCGCAGGGCTTTCACTGTAATCGCCTCATTGCCTGCTTTGTTTTTCTGAATTGGAAATATTACAAATTGCTAAAGTGAAACACAGATTCCAATTGAAACAATTTTCTCAAAAAGCATAACAATTCCTTGATTTACTGGACACATCACTGCTACACTTCATCATTTTGGGAGTAAGACTGTTTTTGAAACACTTTCCTAACCAGAATTAAAATGAAATTTAGTAATTATAGGCTGTCAGTTTGAGTTTTAAGAACAATAAGAGCATCATGTTACCCTTTGTCCACTCATGGGATGTGGACTTCACTGATTATATTTATTCACCTTTCCTAGTTGCCCTTGAGAAAGCAATTGTGAGCTGCCTTCTTGAGCTGCTACAGTCCATGTGCTATAGGTAGACCAGAATACTGTTCGGGAGGGAGTTACATGATTTTGATCGAGTCACAGTGTAGGACCAGCAGTAGATTTCCAAGTCAGGTTAGTGAGTGATTTGGAGGGGAACTTGCAGGTGGTGGTGTATGAATGTATCTGCTGCCCTTGTCCTTTGAGTTAGAAGTGACCATAAGGTTGGAAGATTCTTAATAGAATATGTCCACACTCAAATACTGCTAACTTATTTAAATCAAATTTGTGACATGGAAACAAATGCATGATATTGCTGGGAAAATACTGGATGACAAAGGATACTATTATTGCCCTTATTCTGCGTCTGTCTTCTGAGGAGGTTGTTGCAGTTTTTCACTGTGGCATGTTGGACCTGGCGATCGATGAGTTGAGGACCATATCCCGTTCTAATGAGGGTGTCTTTCAAAACCTTCAGGTATCCTTTTGTTTATTCCTATTGCTTTGCCTGATTGTCATGGCAACACAGGACTGACATTGACTTTTTAAATGCATTACACATAGTGTAATGCTCTTGGTCACCTGCAGAGGTGTATTATCTGACACTCCACTCACATCAATTGTGTGATGTTTAAATCTCTCTGCCCTTGGTCTCTCTGCCTATAAACTCTCTGTGTACCCTGGTCTCTCACTGCATCTGACCAACAGACTGCACTCCGAAAGTTTGTGTTATTTCAAATAAACCTGTTGGACTAGAATCTGGTGTCATGTGACTTCTGACTTTGTTCTCCAAATGAACATAAATAGTTCCCTGTATAAGCAGAAAATGCCTTTTTTTGCAACTGTAGAGAAGCTCTGAGAAATTGTCAAAATTCCAGTGTCTTCTTTTTTTTCTCTGCACAGACTCTGCAGAACTCTGTATGTTCTTAAAGATGATATTGAGTAAAGTATATTTTGAAATTTTCAAAAAATGGACCATTATTGGGAGACAGAGAAAGCAGCTGACAAATAGAAATGTGAGAGACAAAAAAAACTGCAGATGTTGGAATCCAAAATAGACAGGCAAGAGGCTGGAAGAACACAACAAGCCAGGCAGCATCAGGAGGTAGAGAAGTCAACGTTCTAGGTCCTGAAGTAGGGTTACACACAAATACAGATGTTGGCAAGATGTACAAGATGAGGGATCAATCATTTAGCAATATGAGACAAAGATATGGAAGGCCAGAAATTGCAATATGGGGTTCTGAAGTGAACATGAGATTGAACATGAGCCTAGGAAAGAATCACAAACTTGTGAAAAGAATTCTGGTCATAGGAGAGGAATATTTCTGGTAGCGGTACAGAAAGATTGGTGGGTAGAAAGTGCTCATAGTTTGACAAGAGGAAGAACAATGTATAAGGCTGGAGTACAAAGAAAAGTAGAAGCCCTTACAATTGAGAAGTTTTAAAGGCTACAAACAAATTTGAAATTAAGTTTATTAAGGATGCCAAAGAGTTGAACAGCTAGAAAACAGACAATGCATTCACTGAGGTACCAGATAGGGGACAACCGTTCTTATCATAAGATGGATATGTTCAGAGAAAGGATTCCCTGATGGGACTTAAAAGGCTACATCCTGACTAGTGGCTCAGGATTTCACAGAGAACTTTAGTGACCAAAATGTTACAGTGAATTTCCCCAGCAGGAAAAGTGATCTTAAAGATTTTCTTAGCTCTTTTAGCAACAAAATCCTGGGAATGTAAGAGAATTAACATAAAAGCTGCATTTTAGCAAAGTGAAAAATTTTAGAATGAAGTATTTTTTAAACTAGGTAAAGAAGCAAGTGATATAAAAGGGAAGCTATGGTAATTAAAAATGTATTATGTGTTGAATGATGCAAAAGGGATATGGTATCTCTCAGTTAGATCTGTTTTGCTGAATGTAAGTTGAAGTCAGTTTGAAGTAGAGCAATATTCTACTGGTGTCACAAAAGGAAACTGGCAGGCATTTTTATGATGCATGTGCATGATTTTCTGTGAGGAAGCGCTGTAGAATTTGTATAATGTATGCTAAATAAAGTGAAGAGTGAAATTAAGATTGAATGTCAATCTGATGAAGGAACAGCACTCCAAAACCTTGTATTTCAACTAAACCTGTTGGACTATAACCTGGGTGTTGTGTGACTTCTGACTTTGTCCAACACTGGCACCTCTAAATCTGAAATATATAGGATCCTACAAGCTGTCATGGATTAGCATCTCTTTTGAGGAAAACTGATTTCTTCTTTATTGCTATTTGGACAAAACTTCTATAGAGATAGATATAAATTTTTAGAACTTTCTTCTGAGATGTAGGTTTTAAAAAAAAAATATGGAGTTTCATGGAAAACAGTGTCTTTTGAGAATAAGAATTTTTTTTGTTATTGGAGTTGCTAATACAACAACCTTTTGAAGGCTCTGGATTTAAAAAGAAAATTCTGCTTTTGTGATAGCAGTGATCCCACACTCAAACCTGTTGAGAATCTGTGAAGAGGTTAGACCGATGGATTCGCAGCAGTGCGTGAACTGACACACAGCTGTGTAGTCACAGTTACTTACAACAGCATTATTATAATTGTTTTCTCATTGTGCACAGAAGCTTTTAAGATGGCTGGGTGAATTCAAAAGCAAACCTTCATTGGCATTTTTTATTCCTGACCTGTTTACAGTCAACCTTCTGTTGAGCTCCTTGTGCTACACACGGATACTACAGAGTTTTACATACGCTCAGTAGGAGCAGCTGATTGTGAAGAATGTCACCAAAAGTTGGCATGATTATGTTTATAACAGGAACTGGCAAAGAAGATGAAATGCAAATTGAAGAGTTTGAATATCTGCTGCAAATGAAGATCAACTGTTAGAACAAAGGCTTCGTTAAGGCTCAGAAAGCAGAATATTAATTTCCAGCAGTGAATCACTTTTCTTTTACTATTCCGAATCAGTTTGATAAAAGATAGGTGGGAAAGTATATTGTGCACAGGATATAAGGATGATGCCGAGGATATAGGTATGTTGTGTGAGTGGAACATTCTGGCAGATAGAATATAACATGGGAAACTATGAAGCTGTTCACTTTTGCAGGAAGAATAGAAAAGCAGAGAGTGTGAAATTCCAATTTGTATTGGGATTCAGGTGTTCTGGTTTATAAGTTACAAAAGGTTAGTTTACAGGCATTACATGGAATTATGAAGGTTAATGGAATGCTATCCTTTATTATAAGAGGGATTCAAGATAAAACTGATGATGTTGTACTTCAGCTTTATAGGGCATTGGTGAGACAATGTCTCAATTACTGTGTACTGTTTGGTCTCCTTACTTAAGAAAGCATTTAAACATATAGGCAGCATTTCAAAGGGGGAGTATTAGATTGAAACCAAGCATGAGCAGACTACCTTCCACGGAAAGGTTAAGCAGAATTGGCTTGTTTCCACTGGACTTTAGAAGAGTAAAGGGTGACTTGACTGAAAATAAATAAAATCCTGAACAGTCTCGATAACATAGATAGGGACAGGATATTTTCTGTTGTGGGTGAGTCCAGAACCAGGGGACATTGTTTTTAAAAAAGTAGTTGTCGTTTTGCTACAGAGATGAGAATTTTTTTTCTTTCAAGGGTTAAGTCTCTATGGAACTGTCTGCCTCAGAGGGATGTTGAGGCGAGGTCATTGAATATTTTTAAGACAGTGGTGGAAAGATTGTTAGTCAGGGGAATTGAGGGTACCAGGGTAGATGGTGATGTGGAATTCTAAACACAAATAAATCAGCTATGATTTAATTGAATAGTGGAATAGACTTGAGGGGTTAAATGGACTAGCTCTACTCCAAACTCACACTTGTATGAAATATTTTGTGATGCGAAATAAGGCACATTGAAACTGATATAAAAAAATCCAACACTTAGCAAATTCTGGAACTGGGAGAACCTGACAAACTGATTTTAACAAAGTTTTTCTCATGCTGCTGACAGGATGAGTTTTTATAGGAGATCAGAGAGAGATAAAACACATTCCAGAAGTGGGAATATCTTCAAATATAAATGGATAGCACTGAGATTGAAGAATTGTGTGGTGATCCCCCTCCCACCATTACTCTCAGTGGTTTAGGTTCCTTGGGAGCTTTGAATCTTGTGTGGGTGTAGTATGGACAGCAGCCACTATCTTCCCAGTAGTGCTGCTGAGCACTGAGTGTGTAAGAGGAAACATGGAGAAACCAGTAGACCAGGTGCACATGTGTGATAAAAGGGTTAATCCTGCACATTAACTTCTTGCTTTTGCCTATGCAGAAAGTTTCTGTTAGAAGGCAGGAAATGTTGGTTTCAGCTACATTTCCAAATAAGTGAAAAGCAAAGATGAGGCCAAATAGTTGATAAGAATTCAGCAGAGACAAGAAGCAACATTTTAAAATGTGTTATGACCAAGTAAGGAGAAGGAGTTGGCTTCTTTTTAACCAAACCTTACAGTAAATCACAATAAATGTTTTTTTATTTCTTTTTAGCACACAATTATCACAATAAAACAAAATAAATTGTAGCTAACTAGATCAAATGAAGGAGCCAGTGACAAAAGTTTCTTGAGTGAGTGAAAGAAAGAGAAATTCTGTTCTCTATTTTCCGCAAGGATAATTAATTTAATGCAACATCACACACACAAACAAGTGATATATGGTTAAACAGCAGAGTGGTGGATACAGACAGGAAAAGTAACGCTTAATGGTTTATTAATACTCTTGTATCCTTAGCAGTGGCCTGAACAGATAACTTTGTGTTCTCAGTAGATGTAATTTTTTGCCAGATGCCTTTCTCTCTGGGCATTTTCCTCTCGGAGAGTCTTCCAGTTCTTGCTTGTGCACCCATTTTCCTTCACTCTCTGCTTCTCAAAAGCATCTGTTAACATATAGATGAGTGTGTATTTTCAAATCTCTCTTCATTGTTTTCCAAGCTGACAAGCATTTTATATCCTAAAATGTGAAATTATCATTTAAGTATGAATTAAAACAAGTTGCGTACATTTAAATTTCTTGATACCTGATTCAGTCCCATGGTTTCAATGTCTTTAGATTTCAGTGTAGACAGTTTTGTTTATTCCTTGTGGGTCTTCTGGACTTTCCTCAGTCTGTGACCAGGTGACTACAGCAGCTATTTTACCTCAGTATTTATTCTTTTCTTCAAAAAAGATAGCCAGTGAAAGATCTCGGGTGTGATAATTACATAATAAATGTTACAATTTGATTTCTATATTCACCACCATTGTAGCAGATGCCAACACCAAACTTCATAGATCTTGCAGCCATGGGATAATAAGGCTAAATGGTGGCAGATATTCAAGAAGTTTTAGTTTGGCTGGAAAACTCATCCTAAAGTTAAAAATCACACAACACCAGGTTATAGTCCAACAGGTTTATTTGGAAGCATTAGCTTTCGGAGCACTGCTCTTTCATCAGGTGGTTGTGGAGTATAAGATCATGAGACACAGAACTTATAGCAAAAGAGTACAGTGTCGTGCAACTGAAATGATACATTGAACAAACCTGGATGTTGTTAAGTCTTTAATCTTTTAGAATGGGTTGCAGGTTTCAGTTCGTTAATACATAAATCCCAGAACTTCTTTTAAGTCGCCTTCTCGAGATAACTTAAGGTTTTTCAACAAAAGGTGGCATCTCAGCTCAGACGATGCATTAAAGGTGTGAGGTCAGAGTCTGTCTGTATCCTAATCTTGAGTCTGACTGGTTCAATTTGCAAAATGGAATTTAAAAAAATATTAAATGATTGACTGCCTGCAGATTGTGCATATTTTGAGCAAAATGGAGTGTATCTGTAAATGTAATTCTGCAAATACAAATTCACCCCATAGATATATATGTGTATGTGCGTGCATGACAGAGGGAGAGACAGGGAGAGTGAGAGTATGCATGCGAGTGTGAATGCATGAGTGAGTGTGTGTTTGTGTGTGAAAGCTTGATAAAGTATGAGTGTGGTGGAGTATAAGCCTGTGAGAGAGTGTATGTACGTGTGAGTGTAGGGAAGGTATGTGTGTCTATGTTTGAGAGAGCGTGTGTATGAGAGAGCGTCTGTGTGAGTGTGTGACTGTGTAAGAGAATGTGTGTGTGTGTATGTGTGTGTGTAATGCAGTGGGGTCACCTGTAGTGTGAATTGAACCCAAGATCCTGGTTGAGGCCATCAACCCATGAGGATGGCCTCAACCAGGATCTTGAGTTCATTTCACACTACAGGTGACCCCACTATACTATACACTTTTTCACACAAGCACACATATACACACACTCTTACATACTCATACACTCACACAGACCCTCTCTCATACACGCGCTCTTTCTCATACACACACATATATACACCCCCACACTCACACCCATGCACACGCCCTCTCACAGACTTATACCCCATCACACTTACACACAAACATACTTAACCAAGCTTTCACACACACAAACACACAATCTCTCACGTGCACTTACACTCACATGCACACACTCATTCTCTTCTCCGACATGCACACACACATATAAGTTTATGGGGTGAATTTGTATTTGCAGAAACATTCTATTTTGCTCAAAATATGCACAATCTGCAGGCAGTCAATGCAGTCAATCCATTGTAATATTTTGAAAATTCCACTTTGGAAACAGAGCTAGTCTGACTCAAGATTGGGATACAGACAGACTCTGACCTCACAGCTTTAATGCATTGTCTGAGCTGAGATGTCACCTTTTGTTATAAAACCTTAAGTTATCTTGAGAGGGTGACTTAAAATAAGATTTACATATTAATGAACTGAAACCTGCAACCCATTCTAAAAATGGAAGACTTAACAATCCAGGTTTGCTCAATATATCATTTCAATTGCATGACACTGTAATCTTCTGCTATAAATTCTATGTCTTATGATCTTATACTTCACAACCACCTGATGAAGGAGCAGCACCCTGAAAGCTAGTGCTTCAATAAACCTGTTGGTCTATAACCCAGTGTTGTGTGATTTTTAACTTTGTCAACCTCAGTCCAACACCAGCTCCTCCACATCACCCTAAAGTGTTAGTAGGGAATACTCTGTACAGTCAATTGTTTAAGCTAAAGTTCTCGCAGCTAATTGGAAAAGGCAATGTTGTGAAACATGTGCAATGCTGAAGTCGAGAAAGGAGTGTTATAAAGGTGGGTGTGAAAATAAACACTTCAGACAAAATGGGATCCACTGTTTGAGTGTGTTCAAGTGGTATATCTTAGGGAGTCTTACTCCACAGATATTCAACCGTAAGATAATTGATTGTAAATGTGCTTTTAAATATGTGATATTATGATTAAAGATAGTTCCTATTATATGCATAATTACTGTTAAAAACAATGAATGCCTTTGAATCCAATATCTTGATGAACTATTCATAAACTTATAAGTAAGAATATGCATTCACTAACCTTTGGAATTGTCTAGTTCCTATTCCTCTAACAATATCAAAAAATGGAGAGACAAGGGAATGTAATTAGGACAATATCATGGAACCTAAGTCTTCCCAATGGCAAAAGAGATTTCCAACAAGCATGAAAAGTTGAGGCATTGTGAAAGCTGGAAAGTAGGATTAGGTTTAATCTCTCCGGCATAGCCTCAATAGACTGAATGGCTTCCTCCTGCCCCATATAAAAGCTTTCTGTTTCTGTGTAGAAATTTTGAAATGGAATCCATAATTGGGGGAGTTGACAACCTGTTTCAAGGCTCTGGCAAGATGACACTTTCTGTACTATTGATCATAATGGAACCAATGGAAAGACGTCAAAGAGACAGAACTTATTAAAAGTCATGTTTCATTGAAAAATTAATAATGGTCGCATTACACTTTTTGCGCATGTCACTCAACTTGAGAAGCTATATTCTCGATAAACTGCAAGGAAAACTTAAAATTACTTGCAGAACTATGTGGATTGTGATGAACAAATTAAGTGTGTCAATATTCGACTGATGATGGGAGGAGTCAAATCCTTGGGACATCAGGCAAAGGTCAGTTGTATGGCAAAGCCACATAGATAGGATAGATTTCACGCAAATTGATCTGGTGGCTCTGTTTATCGCAGGATTAGGTTTAAGTTAAAAAATGAGGAAGTGTCAAATTAAATCTTGGAGCATTGGAAAGTATTAAAAATAAGATTAATGAGTACCAAACAGTATTAAATTTCATGCCTGAGAGGAGTAGGGACAAATATAACTCAGTACAAATAATTCAGAAGTTAAGGAAAAGTACACTGAATGAAAAGCAAAGAAAATTGCATTGGAAAATGTGAAAGGGTCAGAGTTGCAATGGTTATTTCAAATTTTTACTGAAATAAAGCTAGGCAGCTGGAGGTCATAATTACAACTGGAGGACATGACAGGTGGATTTCATACCCTCACACAAGGAGAGTTTATGGCAGGGGCATTTCTGTACATAGGAGGGAAGCAGGTGGGAATTATATCATCATTTGGCCTCTGTCCTGGTTAAGTTCAGAAGGGCTCATGAATGGCTTTCCAGCCCCATTGTAACTTGAGACCCTGGCTTTGGCAAATAATTTTAATTTAAGGGTGTCATTCTGCCACCTCTCTGGTACTGGCCAAGTGGCAGACAGGGTATTCAGAGATAGTGAGGGCTGCAGATGCTGGAGAAATCAGAGTCAATAAAGTGTGGTGCTGGAAAAAGCACAGAAGCTCAGGCAGCATCTGAGGAGCAAGAGAGCCGATGTTTCAGGCTTGACCTTTCATTAGGACTGGGGAGGGGGAAGGGGGCTGAGAAATAAATGAGAGGAGCAGAGTTAGGAGAAAGGTAGTTAGGTGATAGGTGGGCAAAGTTAGGAGGTAATTGTGACAGGACACTGCCTCATGCTCCCATGAGGAGTTTGAACAGTTCATCCACTACATCAACACTTTCCACCCTGATCTCAAATTCACCTGGACCACCTGCAACACCTTCCTCCCCTTCCGGGACCACTGCGGCAACCGACTTAACATGGACATTTACTTCAAACCCAATGACTCCTGTAGCTACCTTGACTACACCTCCTCGCACCTCCCCTCCTGTAAAAATACAGCCAATTATTCCCAATTCTTCCGCCTCCACTATATCTGCTCCCAGGACGAGCAATTTCATTCCAGGACATCCCAGATGTCCTCTTACTTCCAGAAGCATAATTTCCCCTGCCCTGTTATCAACAATGCCCTCAATCACATCTCCTTCATTTCCTGTACCTTTGCCCTCGAACCACACTCTCCCAATCGCAGCAAGGATAGAAAACCCCTGGTCCTTACCTTCTACTTCACTGATCACCAAATACAGCATATCATCCTCTGCCATTTTCACCACCTACAGACATTCACCACCATGAAAAATATATTTTCGCCCCCACCTCATCTGTGTTCAGTAGGGACCAGTCCCCTTGTGACTCCTCATTAGTTCCATACTCCCCACCAACCCCTCTCCACACCTGGTATCTTTCCCTGCCGCCGTAAGAGGTACAAAACCTATGCCCACACCTACCCCGTCACCTCCATCTAAGGCCCTAAAGGATAATTCCAAATCAGGCAGAGACTTACTTGCATATCCTTGAACTTCATTTACCGCATCCACTGCTCTCGATGTGGTCTCCTCTACATCAGTGAAGCCGAGTGCAAACTTGGAGAATTATTAGGGAACATCTCTGGTCCATACACACTGACCAACTTCACCTTCCTGGAGCCATCCATTTCAACTCCTCCTCCCACTCCCTCATCACAGGCGCATTCTGGGCCTCCTCCACCACCTAAACAAGGCCACCCGCAAACTGGAGGAGGAACACCACCTCATCTTCCACCTCGGGAGCCTGCAACCACACGGCCTCAACATTGAATTCATCAACTTCCAAATCTCCCGTCCCCCAACCCATCCCAGATCCAAACCTCTGGCGTGGCACCATCCTCGTGACCTGACCTGCCTGTCCATCTTCCTTCCCATTTATCCACTCCACACTTTCCACTGACCCGTCACAATCACCTCTTACCTTCGCCTACTATTGCCATCCCAACTATTTTTCCCCCAGCCCCAAACCCCTCCAATTTATTTCTCAGCCACCTTCCCCTCCCCAGCCCTATTCAAAGTTCAAACCTGAAATGTCGACTCTCTTGCTCCTCAGATGCTGCCTGACCTGCTGTGCTTTTTCCAGCACCACACTTTATCAACTCAGACTGGCTATTCACCATGCAGGAAGCATGTAAAACTCATCCTGTAGGTTGTTTGTAGCTGAGGATCGTCATTCATAAGCATGTAGGAAGCATGTAAAACTCATCCTGTGGGTTGTTTGTAGCTGAGGATCATTATTCATAAGCACTTGGTGCTGCCTGATGGAGGAACCCAAAATTGGAAAGACGGGAGACATCTGAGAACCATTCCCAGACCCTGCTGCTGATTTTCTCTCTCCATGAACAAGACTCATCCATTCCCCTCCTAACATCTCTCACCTGTGACTGGGTCTCTTAGCGTTCTTCGATCCTGGGTGCATGTAATTGCTGACACTGCCACTGTTTCCCAGTCAGCAGTGCCCAAACAGTGTCTGACTGCGCAGTAGCTGTTGCTCAAATTTGAACTGTTCTCTGAATTTGGTACGATGGCAGTGCACTACACACACTGAAAGAGCTCGCTTCATCTGCTCAATTAGGTCATCAGCAGCAAGGTGCAGTTGATGGCATTCTGGAACTCTGTCCTGCTAATTCCTTGCTTGTCACTTAATTCAGCAGGTATCCTGAAGAGACTCAGCTGCCAATTTTAGAGCTCGTGGAAGAAATGCCCATTTTTGTGCTTAGCTTCATCCAGTCCAAGTTTGGAAATAATAAATGACCTGAAACCACAATGAGTGTACATTATAAATTACAAGTGGAGAGAAACAAATCAACAGGCTTTGTAAGAAATTTAGAGATAATTGCAATATCAACTGAATTGTAATGAGGGACTACTTTAACTTTACTTAAGTAGCTTAGAACAAGATAAAAAGTTTGTGATCAAAATTAGAAGGGCTCTTGGAATGTACCTAGGACTTTCCCTTAATTGATATGGTGTATTTTCCACACTATTCTGCCTGACCCTATTCTGGATGATGAAATAGTACAAGCATTTAAAACCTAACAATAAGAAAACCGTTGGGAAATAATAGCCGTAACAAAATGAGGTTCACAATTGCAATTGAGAAAATACAAAGTCATTGAATTGGAAAATGACTAAGGAATGAAAAGGAAATTATTCTAAATTAATTGCTTGCTAAAAAATAATGAATTAAACAAAGGACTCACATTCAAGAATGGAAACGATAAAGTACAGGCTGCATATAGTCCTCTTAGAAAGAATGAATGATAATTAAAGTAGAAGTGATACAAAAAAAGTGAAAAACATTGAAGTTTACAATGGGCAAAAAAGAAATTAAGTTGTTCAAGAGGGAATAAAGCTATGAGAAATAATAAGAAATAGCAATTTCATCATGATTTAAATGACTGAGAAAAAGTGAATGGGATCATGTGAAGTTGAAGGGATAATTTTTAGAGTGAATGAATGGTGGAGATACTGAGTACAGGTATAGCCTCAATGTTTAGATAGCAATATTAAAGTTTTCCCCGACGAATGTCAGGAACTGCAACTGTTCAAAATAATTTGTCTGAACTATTAAAAATGTTCATGGGATCACAGGTGGAAACATCATTTAGTTTACATAATCTGGATCCCAGAATAATGGAAGGTAAAGAAGAAAGAAATTTCAGAGGCATTATATTATAAAATTCTTAGCAATCAGGAGTTCTGCAAATAGACTGAAAGGCAAATGTTACAGCTTGTTCAATAAAGGGGAGTGATAACCCAGAAAGTTTGAGCCAAATAGTCTTACCTCAGTTGTAAGTAAACTTTTGGAGTGGAATTTAATTGTAGATATTTTTAATCAACCATATGTTATGACACAGGTCTGGGGCAGGTGGGACTTGAACTTGGACCTTCTGACTAGAGAGAAGGACACTACCACTATGCCTCAGGAGCTCTTAGAATGTCACTGTAAACTGGGGGTAACGAGCTACCAGTTATATACCCTATCCATTTGTAGTGGGATTTATATCAATCCACCATCATTAGTTTCTATCTGGCAGTGAAATTAAAATGTACTTCTGAAGTCAATAATATGGAATCAAATTAATGTCTATTTCACAAGCCCTGGACTAGTTAGGAACAAGTAGCATGAACCTGTAAAATTTGAACTGTTCTCTGAATTTGGTATGATGGCAATGAAATACACACACTGAAAGAGTTTGGTGACAATACTATGGAAAGTTGCTTCACTTGCTCAATTAGGACATTAGCAGCAAGCTGCAGTTGATGGTATGGTGTCAAACACAGCTCATGGGTGATGAGGGAAGCAAGATTGACCAGCTCAAAAGCTAGCAAGGACCTCGGGAGAGATCTCAGGAGAATCCAGAGTAGAAGTCAGGAGCGGGTGAGAATTGTCTGGCAATAATGCATACAGATTTCACGTGGAAGCGACAGAAGAAGAAAAAAAGTGTTTAACATTGATTTTTGCTGCTTACCTTCCTTAATAACAGGTGTATTAACAGGGACCAGGTTCCCTTACTTTTATTTAATGGACACAATACAATTCCAGGTGCAAGGCATGGGTTCCTTCTGAGTTTCCCTGTCTAATATATTGTGTGATATTCACCTGGTGCACAATTTGCACATTTTTAATTAACTCATGGGATGTAGGCATAGCTAGCTGAGTCGACTTTTATTGCCTATCCTTGGTTGTCCTTCAGAAGCACTCACAATGCCATTAGGTTAAAAATCACACAACACCAGGTTATAGTCCAACAGGTTTAATTGGAAGCACACTAGCTTTCAGAACGACGCTCCTTCATCGGGTGATTGTGGAGGGCTCGATCAGTTAGAATACAATGATAGTTTCACTGTATTCTAACAGATGAAAGGCTTAACAGACAATCAATTCTTCAATGTATAATTTCAGTTATATCACACTGCAAATTTTTGCTATAAATTCTGTGTTACGATCGAGCCCTCCTCAATCACCTGATGAAGGAGCATCGCTCCGAAAGTTAGTGTGCTTCCAATTAAACCTGTTGGACTATAACCTGGTGTTGTGTGATTTTTAACTTTGTACACCCCAGTCCAACTCCGAATCATGAATGCCATTAGGGATTTTGATCCACAGGCACTGAAGGAACAATGATATCAAATCTGGTTGGTGACTGACTTGGAGCTGAACTTGAAGGTGGTGGTATTCCCATGCATGTCATGGAGTCCTAGTGATATACAGCACTGAAACAGATCCTTCAGTCCAAGTTGTCCATCCTGACCAGATATCCTAAGTTAGTCCCATTTGCCAACATTTGGTCCATTTCCCTTTAAACTCTTCCTATTCATATACCCATCCAGATGTCTTTTAAAATGTTGTAATTGTATCAGCCTACACCACTTCTTTTGGCAGCTCATTCCATACACTCACCACCCTCTGTGTGAAAATGTTGTCCCTTAAAATCTTTTAAATTTCCCTCTCACCTCAAATCTATACCCTCTAGTTTTGAACACCCCGACCCCAGGGAAAAGACCTTGTCTATTTGCCCCAATCCATGCCCCTCATGGTTTTATAAACCTCTATGACATCACCCGTCAGCCTCCGACACTCCAGGGAAAATAGCTCCAGCCTATTCAGGCTCTCCCTATTCCTCAAACCCTCCGACCCTGGCAACATCCTTGTTGCCCTTGTTCCTCCAGATGGATGTAGTCGTGGATTCAGAGGTGACATCTAAGGAGACTCAGTAAATCTCTATAGTGCATCTTAGCTACTCTTGAGAATCAGTGTTGGAGGGAGTGAGTATTTATGGATGGGGTGCCAATCAAACAGGCTGCTTTGTCCTTGGCAGTCAAATGCAGGTTCCTGGCACTGTGAGGCAGCAGTGCTAATCACTGAGCCACCATGCCATCCTGTAAAGTACATGGTTATTTCATACAGGACTAAGCACTAATATTGAAAGACTAATTCAAGGTAAATTGTTACAACATACTGGTGAATGGAACATAAAGACCTGTTCCTCAATGGTATGGTTTATTAGTTGCAATATAGCAGTTCTATGGGACGAGAATGAAACATTCAGTTTAAGCCTGAAATACAAATGAAATGCAAACAGTTGTCTCTTATAATATTACGCTGTTTGCAATCTTTCATCAAACAAAGAAGCAGCAATAATGGATTATTCTTCAAAGTAAGATGATTACCTTCTTTGAGCTTTTGGATGAATACTTCATGCATCATCATCCCCTTTTGCTGAAAGTGAAGTGACAGAAAGATATGATGAGCATTGTGCCCTGGTATAATCTGGGAAAGAATACTAATAACTGGAGCTAAAATGCCTCAAACGTCTTACAGAAGTGGAACACCTACACTTTATTTTCACTGCCACAATTGTTTGAACATGAGGTCCATTAGGAACAAAAGCCACTTCTTAGAAAAAGACTGAAAGAAAATTTGCAATTAACTGGAAACTACCAAAGTGAGGCAAGTCTTTTGTAGAACACTCCTCAATATTGAAGCAATTGAATCTCAAGGTTAAATGTGAAATACTGATCAGAGTCTGTTAACTTTAAGCTTATTCATCTGAAATACATGATGTACAGCACAGAAACAGACCCTTCGGTCAAACTCGTCCATGCCGACCAATCTAGTCCCACCTGCCAGCACCCAGCCCATATTCCTCCAAACCCTTCCTATTCATATACCCATCCAAATGCCTTTTAAATGTTGCAATTGTACCAGCCTCCTCCACATACTCTGGCAGCTCATTCCAAACTCGGACCACCCTCTGTGTGAAAAGGTTGCCCCTTAGGTCTCTTTTATATCTTTCCCCGCTCACCCTAAACCTATGCCCTCTAGTTCTGGACTCCTCCCAACCCAGGGAAAAGACTTTGTGTATTTATCCTATCCATGCCCCTCATAATTTTGTAAACCTCTATGAGGTCACCCCTCAGCCTCCGATGCCCCAGGGAAAACAGCCCCAGCCTGTTCAGCCTTTCCCTGTAGCTCAGATCCTCCAACCCTGGCAACATCCTTGTAGATCTTTTCTGAACCCTTTCAAGTTTCACAACATCTTTCTGATAGGAAGGAGACCAGAATTGCACGCAATATTCCAACAGTGGCCTAACCAATGTCCTGTGCAGTCGCAACATGACCTTCCCAACTCCTGTACTCAATGCTCTGATCAATAAAAGAAAGCATACCAAATGCCTTCTTCACTATCCTATCTACCTGAGACTCCTCTTTCAAGGAGCTATGAACCTGCACTCCAAGGTCTCTTTGTTCAGCAACGTCTGTAGGGCCTTACCATTAAATGTATAATTCCTGCTAAGATTTGCTTTCCCAAAATGCAGTACCTCGCATTTATCTGAATTAAACTCCATCTGCCACTTCTCTGCTCATTGGCCCATCTGGTCAAGATCCTGTTGTAATCTGAGTAACCTTCTTTGCTGTCCATTACTCTTCCAATTTTGGTGTCTGCTGCAAACTTACTAACTCTACCTCTTATGCTCGCATCCAAATCATTTATATAAAGGACAAAAAGTAGAGGACCCAGCACCGATCCTTGTGGCACTCCACTGGTCACAGGCCTCCAGTCTGAAAAACAACTTTCCACCACCACTCTCTGTCTTCTACCTTTGAGCCAGTTCTGTATCCAATTGGCTAGTTCTCCATGTATTCCATGAGATCTAACCTTGCTAATCAGTCTCTCATGGGGAACCTTGTCGAACGCCTTACTGAAGTCCATACAGATCACTTCCCTGGCTTGTCCTTACCACCCTTCTTAAATAGTGGCACCACATTAGCCAACCTCCAGTCTTCAGGCACCTCGCCTGTGACTATCGGTGATACAAGTATCTCAGCAAGAGGCCCGGCAATCACTTCCCTAGCTTCCCATAGAGTTCTAGGGTAAACCTGATCGGGTCCTTGGGATTTATCCACCTTTATGCGTTTCAAGACATCCAGCACTTCCTCCTCTGTAAGATAGACATTTTTCAAGATGTCACCATCCATTTCCCTACATTCTATATCTTCCATGTCCTTTTCCACAGTAGATGCTGATGCAAAATACTCGTTTAGTATCTCCCCCATTTCTGCGGTGCAGAAAATATGTGGTAAGGTACCCAACATTCATCTCCCCTCATCTGATGAGGAGATGAACTTTATCCTAGCAGGAAAGGACCATAAGCATTCCTGTTGTGATGCCAAAATCTTCATGTCCCAGCACCCAAGTAAGGATCATTGTCTATTACTGTGCTGCTCACCCATTATCACCACTGTTAATGTGCTCTTACAATAACTGAACTTTTCTCCTTGCAATGTATTCTCTTGTTTGTGTCCTGTGGCATCAATGGAACTTGCATGGCCTTCATTGTTAAGAGGGTAGCCTCACAAAGCATCTGCTCCACCTCTGAAGAAGAAGCCACCGATTCCTCAGAGGATACACTGACAAGGCACCCCTCCTGAAGGTGCTGCTGAAGAATGCTGAGACCTGGGCAGCTGAGCTAGCTAAGTGAAGGCAGAGAATTGTGAAAATTCACAAAGTCAAGGATAAGTAGGGAAAACCCTCTGGAAGATTGCTGGGACTCAATCAGAGTACGCTGTTCAATGACAGGTATTTCATTTAAGAAAGGTTCTGATGGCTTCAGAGAAGTTGCAGGCAAGATTTGTAAGCATGGTTCCAGGGATTCAGGGCTTCAGTTATGGAAAGACTGCAGCATTGTCCCTTAGAGAGAAGGAGATCTATTAGAGGTGCTCAAAATTATGATAGGTCCGGACAAAACAGTTACAGCGAAACTATGTCCATTGGCAGAAGGCTCACAAGACAGAGGCCACCAAATTAAAGTGCTTGGTGAAGGCATTGATTGTGAAAGGAGGATAAGCATCTTTTTGCACCATGTACCGAGACGTGGAACGTACTGTCTGAGAAGGTGGTTGAGGAAAATTAAATTGTGACTGTCTAGTGGAAAATATCTGAAGATAAAATGTTTGCACGGCTGTAGGGCAAGGATATAAGAGCAGGATTTTCTGTGCTGCTCTAGCAGGGAGCTAACCAGGGTACAATGAGCTGATTGATCTCTGTCAATGCTTCAAACATTCTATAATTCTCTCAGGTAAGGTGCTGCTGCCTATGTTATGAAAAATGTAAAGAATCAGAAGATAAGACAGGAGTAGGAAAAATTGCTGTTTTCAGTAACATAATGGAATAGGGTACATTAAAGTTGTCCCTATCAATCATACACTTGAAACAGACTGATTCACACAGTGATTTCTTTTTGTGTTCTTCACTATTTATCATGCACTTTTACTGATATTTATCTTCACTGTCCCAATAGCTGATATTCTAGAATTGAGCATGATGAGTACAGGTGGAAAATAATGTGATTCATATCCATTACAAAGACTAAGTTACAAAATTGCATTATATACTGCAAACCGCATCCTGGACTAATCAGTGATATGTTTTATTCAAGTGTGAATCATCCTTGGGTGTTTATTATGATATATTTGTATTCTGTTTTCTCCTATTTGTGAACTTCATTTTGTACCTCATCAAGGGTGACACAGTTGTGACATATTAATGTAAATTGCCTCAAGGTTGATAAGGCTTGAAGAAGTTGTTTTTCCCAGTTATCAATGAAAGATGTTGTAAATACAAAATTATGTTCTGGCACATTATGTAATTATAATTAATAGCTTGCGTTGCTAAACCTAATTCTGTACTAAATGCAATTGCCATTTAGTTTGAGGCCCCAGGAAAAGTTAAAGAAAAAGTTAAACTAACTAATTATTTGATTTATTTGATTGTCTCTAAGTTGGAGGATACTACAGAATTTAATCTTATAATTGTATTATCAATATTTTGACCTGGTTTATTCAACAGTTACTCATTACTATTCTAATTATAATTAGATTTCTCAGTTCCTGTCATGCCATTAAAGGCACTGAAGTAAAGATATCTTTCATTGGGTAGAGTAGATTGACAGGTTGGCCATCTACAAAGAAAAGTTTAATTCTGCAGTTGCGTTACACCCCAGATTTTCACCAAGGGCAATTTTATTGTGACGCTGAGGAAGGTGAAACAAGTTAGACAGCTTAAAAGGACACAAAAATCTCTTTCAGAGACAGACTTTATATTTCCAAATAATTAAGGACTGCTTTATGTGCAGGAAAATAGTAGAAATGTTGGTTTAGTTGAACCAAATTTTCTCTAGTCAATAAAATTATGAAAAAAATAATGCTAACTAAGGGGCAGGAATTGATTGAATTGTAAATTAAGCTTTCTTGGAGATTCATGGAAAATTGAATATTTAGGGACAACTGGAAAGGCACAGGTACTGCATACAGAAAGTTTTTCTACTCAATAATATGTTGTCATTGCCTTTTTGCATGGAGCCATTTGTGCACCCAAAGCTAATCCTATCTATATCTAAATACCACTATTCAATCATCAAGCAAATGTTATGTACACACAGTCACTCATGATGAGGTAACAGAATGTGCAAATAGGAGCAAGCAGAATACAAATATATCATAACAAATACCACTAGAAAATAATGCCTGCATGAATTCATAAGGCTTTCATCTTAAAATAAGCAAACATTCCACAAAATGTCAAAGAAGTAGGAAGAATGGTTAGTTCCTCAAAGATAGCTCAACAGATCCTATGATTAAAAGATTAAGAGACATACTGGATTCAAAATGTTAACTATTTCTCTCATCACAGATGCTGTCAGTTCTGCTGAGTTTCTCCAGAATTCGCTATGGTTGTTTCAGATTTTCAGCGTCTGCATTATTTTGCTTTCATCAATCCAATGATACCTCTGGAAAATTTTTACCTCAATGAAAAAAGGATACAAAGTGGCCTATTTGAAAATTTAAGAATCTCACTGTGCCAATATTTAGGGTGCTAAGTCAGGTCTGTGTGTGTGTGAATTGTTCAGGGAGAGCCTTATGGTACGCACCATTTCAGTTTGGCAGAGTAGTATGCTGCATGCAGACACAAACCATTTTCTTAAAACGTAAGCCATTGCAAAGCATGCAAAACCAATTCTCCTCATTTCAGTCTTAAATGTGTAATCTCTTACTCTGAGATTATATCCTCTATTTCTAACCTCTCCGATAGGGGAAACAATCTTTCTCCATCTCCCCTGTCAAATCCCCATGGATTCTTATATGTTTCAATATGGTCTCCTGTCATTCTTCTAAATTCCAGAGAGCATGAGCCCAAGCTTCTCAAACTCTCCTTATAAGAAAATCCCTCCACACCTGGAGTCAACTTCATGAATGTTTTCTGGACTGCCTCCAAAGCCACTGTGTCTATCCTCAGAGTCATGCATTATTTTCATCAATATTGGGCACTGTGCATCAACTATCTTTTCTGCTAAATTCATTTTCTAGTCCACTCCAGCCAGTTTAGCCCTCATCCCTGTGTAATCACGTTTATTTAAGTTGAGCAGAGTTGTTTCCAACTGGATTACTCATTCTCAAACCGAATGCTAAAGTCTAACATGTTATGGTCACTCTTGCTTGGGTGGATATTTACTCTGAGATTGACTCTTAAAACTACCTGATTGCACACGAACAGATCCCAAATAGGTTGATCTGTGGTTAGATCAACAACATATTATTCTAGAGACCCGTCCTGAACCTTATAGTTATTCAGTCTCATCAGTGAGGAAAATTAGCCTGTCCAGTGCATAGAATGATTCACAATGCCAGCATCCATAAAGGAGAGATTTTGTTGGATAATCTAAAGTGTGGACAGGAGTTCCCAATAAAATTGTATTATTGAAGCCAATCATTTATTTCAATATATATAGCAGTCATATACACATTAAACATACTTCTGCAGGCAGAGTCCTAAGTAGTGTTTGTGGTGCCCAAATATTTGACTGTAAAAGGAAGATAATTCTGTTTGAAACAATATATTCTCTGAAGCAACAGGCACTACTCCTGGGCTTTAACACATTTCCATAGTAAATGCTTCAGTGATTCTGTTAGTTCTCTGAGTTAGCATTATGCATTGACCTCAGTCTTGTGAAAGTATGCAGTTCATCACATGTTGTAAATATTATGTAAGGTGCCAAAGGAACTGAAATTAGTCAAGCCTTAAGAAAAATGAATAATTTGAAAGCCCTGTCAAATGTAGTTTTCTTTTCATAAAGAAATCAATTCAACGAAAAGATGATAATAGACTAAAAACCACCAAGAATCTGAGAAATTTTTGTTTTTAAATAAATGGCAGTCTGCCTTTCTCAAGTCTGAGCAGACTACATGTATGCTATATACAGAACATTGAATTGAAGAAACTAATGTTTAATGAAAACAAATTGTCCAAACTCTGTAACCAATGCATTTTGAAGGTGAGTAAAAGATCAAGTGAATACTCCAATGTATTATTTGAAACTTTTCTTTGATCTTTATTAATAGACATTCCATTCAGAATGCATTATCTTGTAGTATTAAAGTGATAAAAACGCAGCCGATTATGGGGAATGATTGGATAGGCTAGGCTTGTTTTATTTGGAATGAAGATGCCTGAGACAGCCCTAATTGATATATATTTTTAAACTCTGAGGTCTAGAGAGAGTAGAGTGGAAGGTTCAAATCGTTTGGTTTTGAGGAAACTATAACTGGGTGACATTGATTTGTGTGAAAGCTGGGGTGGCATGGTGGCTCAGTGGTTAACACTGCTGCTTTACAGCAGCAGGGTCCCAGGTTTGATTCCAGCCTCAGGTGATTGTCTGTGTGGAGTTTACACATTCTCCCTGTGTCTGTGTGGTGTCCCTCCCATAGTCCAAAGATGTGTAGGTTAGGTGAATTGGCTATGCTAAGTTGCCCATATAATGCTAGGTGCATCATTCAGAGGGAAATGGGTCTGGGTGGGTTACTCTTTGGAGGGTCGGTGTGGACTGGTTGGGCCAAAGGGCCTGTTTCTGGACTGTAGAGAATCTAATCTATGAAGTTTAGAGGAAATTTGCGAAGAACATTTTTCACCCAGGAAGTGATGGCAATCTGTAACTCACTGACTGAACAGGTGATAGAAGCAGAAATCCTCATAATATTTAATGTGTACTTAATTAGTGCTATGAACTAAAATGCTACAGAGTACAAACTTAAAAATGAGAGAGGATTGATGGCTATGTGTCAGTCACTGCATTCATGATGAGTTAAATGTGCTCCATTCTGTGCCATATATTTCTACGCTGATGTGATGAAATCAGGAAGAGCCTTTTGTTTGTGTAAGAATATGTTAACTATAAAATTAACTTTTTGGCATAACATGAACCTAGAATAGAAGTTAGCTGGATACTTTGCACATCAAAATAATTCTGAGTCCTCCAATCACTGAAGTTCTGAGCAAGAGGTTCTACTTCATACAATTTGCTTCCCATAAAACAGCAGCCAGGATACCATAACCAATCCATTTCTGTGCCTCATATTACACACAGGAGCAGAGCCTTCCCCCTCTGAATAGTAATGGGTTACATGTTGGGAGTGACAGAGGTGATGTTGGGCAGATTCCCACTATCTAGATTAGAGTGGTTCTTATTCCTGATGAAGGGCTCCTGCCTGAAACATCGATTTTCCTGCTCCTCAGATGCTGCCTGACTTGCTGTGCTTTTCCAGCATCACTCTATTCTTGACTCTGATCTCCAGCATCTACAATCCTCACTTTCACCTAGATTCCCACTGTCTATCTGCCATATTAAAAATTACATTCTTGGTGGAAAGATGTTCTAGGCCAGCCACCAATTGCAACCTATAAATTGTGAATTAATGAGAACTTAACACTTAGCTAATGTCACTGCTGCCATTAGCTCTGATCCTGGTGGCTAAGTTTCCCTTGCAGGCAAATGGCTCTAGTCTAGTTGGGACAAGTTGGACCGAAGGGTCTGTTTCCATGCTGTATTGCTCTGTGACTGCTAAAACGGAGGGAGCTTCCTGCCAGGTTGACAGGGGGACCATGATCTACCCAAATATGGGAGGATTGAGGGTATGGATGGAGGGGTAATAGGTGTGATCACAGAAGGTCATTCCACTGCCCTTGCTTCTAGCTGATCCCCACTCCACTCCACTTGCACCCCCACCCCCATCCCCTGTCCTTATGGTCCACATCCCATATTCCACCCGACCCCAGAAATATACATCCCAAAGTGAAACTATTTTTTGGAATTCACACTCGTAGTAGTTGTGGACTTACCAAAATTCAAAATTTCTGGACATTTGTTTCTAAGTTCAAACTTCACAGAGTTGTAGACAGATCAGTCAAATGACAAGGCATTGTGATAAATGGGTGTACATAAATTATAATCATTTTGGATTCGGATTTTGAGGGAATGGGTAGGTCTTAGTTCCGTCAAGGTTTTCAATTTCAAAGATCAGAATGTCACTCGGAAAGTGACTAAAATACATCATTTCCAAGAAGCCATGTGTCTTCAGCCAACTGCCTGGGAGGACACCTCCTACCATAATGGATGGAATTTTTATACCACTTAGTTTGTAACTAACTGAGGCCATTAGTTTAGCTTTTGAATTCTATGCAGAAGGATAAATAATTCAGTTCCGAAGGGAAAACAGTTTCCTTCTGACAGGAGAGCCAAATCAGAGATTTGCAGTTCAGGGCAATCAGACATAGTAGCCAAATTTAATTTTTTTTCATAGTTTGCGAAGCTTCCAAGCCAGGAGAGTTTGCATAATTTTCAAGTTATTACAACTGCCATGACAGTACAAGAAAAGAAACTGGGAAGAGGTATTTAAGGAAGAAATTAAAGAATTAAGATAGTTACGTTTCTCTGGGATTGAGTATCTTAGCAGTCTTGACAAGGTAGATGTGGAGAGAATATTTTTTCCTACAACAGAATCCAGAAGTAGGAGTCAATGTTTGAAATCAGGGGTCACCCTTTTAAAACAGAATATACAAAACTGAAACTGTCAGAGGTTCATGAGTCTTTGGAATTCTCTTCCTCAAAAGCAAAGTCCTTGAATATGTTTGAGGCAGAGTGGGATAGAGTTGTGTTAAGCAAGGGGATGAAAGGTTATCGAGGGTAGGGGAAATATGGATTTGAGGTTACAATCAGATCAGCCATGATCTTATTGAATAGCCAAGGACGCTCAAGGACAGAATGGCCTGCCCCTGCTCCTGATTTGTATGTTCCTATTATCATGCATGGACAATAGAAATATTGACCATTTGATGACCGGATCAAAACAGCCTTCAAGTAGTCAATCTTCTTACTGCAAGCACCAAGGGAAAACAACATAGCAAGAGGCAACAGCAGGGCAGCAACATCTATGCTTTAATAGTGGGCTGTACTATATCATAAAATCTCCACTCCTGTTCACTTTTAAGTTCACCAGTACAAAAATCCAAGTAGTGAGAGTACAAGTAACTAGCTTGATGAACAACTGAAAATCCACCTCTTCAAGGGAAACCTGCAAAACTTTGATGTATAATTTTTGTTATTGTTTTTACCTAGACACCCTACAAGAGTGAAAAAAAACAGACCAGCAAACACCAAAATGATCCAATAACATAACTTTTGAATTACTTTCTTTTTAATTTGTAAATGTGCTGTTTCCTCTTTAACCATATTTTCCTTGCATGCATGTGTGAGTGCACTGAGTGAGTTACATTGCAAGAGATCTTTAGGATGAACCTCAGAATAAGTAATGCTCTTGATTTATATCCACAAAAAGCAGATTGCTGGTTCTTCAAGTTGCCTGTACACTTGGGAGTTAAGAAATTAATGCATTTCTTTGTCAAGAACACACTGATTATGGACATGAGGGGAGAGATTAAAAAGAGGAGTAGACATTTTGTCTCATCTTAACAGTAGAGTTGAGTGTCCCATCAATAAATAGGAGTTTGTATATTGTGCTGATTTTGATCTTGTGTGGACTTTAGGAACAACATATTCAAAATTCTCACCATACTTTCCATGAAAGCCTTTTTCCTGAGTTCATTTTTAAAGGGTTAAATTCAAATTCTGAGATTACATTTCTTTGTTCTGAAAAGGAAAATCGTCTTTATATGTTTGATAATATTCTTTCTTAACTTTAAATATCCTGGCCAGATTAGCCTTTAATGTCCTCATCTTCAAACATGTCCAGTATCTCAATGTAATTCATTGCTTTCTTCCTTGATTCTATAAAATGTTTTGTTGTCTTACTTTCATATTCCACTACTGGGCTGAATCATGTCATTTAGATTGGTCCTTCAGTGCAGTATTGGAAGAATGGTGCATTTGAGTGATGCTTTAAAATAAAACCCTTCATTTGTCTTCTTAGCTGGACATAAAAGATTCTACATCATATCTTGTAAATAACAGCTAGTGTTTTTCTCATGTTGCAGCCATTATTTTTCCCTCAAGTAACATCACTTCGCATGACCTTGTTATACATAAATTAGCTGCCACACTTCCTGATATTAAAACACTGACTGTACTTCAAAATGTTATACAAGTGCAACTTTTTTGTCTATACGTCCAGCTTTGTAGCATTACCTGCTTCGTAGATAATAATAGACATTTGTGCTGTCTGGAGTGTTTTACCGTTGTGGTAAATAGCTTATGGACATTTTGAAAATGAGTAATTATATCAATAATTTGCTTTGATATTTTTATCACTTAGTATTATTTTTCCTTGCTTACCATGGAGAGCTGAGTCTCTCAAATTCTCATTGTGACAAAGCTGCGTTATTTTGGTTTTAACCCCTTTTAACATCTGGCTGTTTAATTTAAAATACTACCATGAACTTATAAAGTAAAAGTTGTTCCTTTATGATATAGTTTTTGGAGTGATGATTTTGTTCTTAGTTTTATGTGATGCTTCCTGTATCAGCTTCTGCTAAAAATAAAATAATTTTAAAAATTAATAATGTGATTGTTGCAAACTACTCTCTTTAAATTATTCCCATTCATAACATTGCCCCATTATATACTTCTCTGCTGTATTCTTCCATTATAATGCTTTGACTGATATAAGTAGAGTTTAAACTTACTTTCCCATTTTGTTCTGCCTCATTTCCATTCATCCCACAAATCCATTTGCACCATTTCAATGGCTGCCAGTAGTATTCCTGCATTTCTTTCTCAGTAAGAGTTCAACATAGTTATTAATCAGGAAAACATTTGCTTTATAAGATGCATCTCGTAGTGAAATAGAAGCAGTTTGAATACAAGATAGATGGATGTTGTCACAAGGCAAAGACAGCAGCAATGTAAAATTATAATACCTTTAATTTACTAAACCATCTCAAAACATATCACAAAAACATTATAAAACAAAATGTGACACCAGACTACATAAAGAGCTATTAGATTGGAACACCAAAAATGTGGTCAAATAGGTAGGTTTTAAGGCTTGTCTTAACTGAAGAAAATGTGATGGAGAGATGGAATGTTTTTGGGAAGGTGTTCTCATATTTAGAGCCACAAGAATGGCTACCAATCATGCAGCAATTAAAACCAGGAATGTTCATAAGGCCTGACGCTTAAGTCTGAGCATTGTAACACTGAAAATAAGGAGGACCTGGAGGAGCAAGATGGAAAAGACATTTTGTATATTATAGGCAATCGTATTGTGGTAAGAGGGACATACCTTCTACATATGAAGATGGGCCTTCTTAATACAAGATGGACCTAATTGGTGGGCTTTCAAGGACTCAACAGGACAGGAGCCCAAAATTCCCTCCTTTTGGGAAGCCCAACATATAATGTGCCTACATTATATTGGGTAACAGTGAGCTTTTTCCATACAGAGGAAAAAGCACTGAAGAAAATCAGCAATATTTTGAAATGAACACACTGGGCTCTATTTTGAAGTAAATAAGATGAATCAGATCAGAATATTTCATTTGCAAGTTTTATTGGTCTTTACTTCTGGGCAGTATAAAGAAGCCTGGGCAGAAATGCCTACACACACATACACAGACACACACACACCACTGCCATAGCTACATTGACATACTTGACCTCACCCTCACCAATCTGCTTGCTGTGGATGGGTCTGTGACCATATTGGTAGGAGTGACCACTGTACAGCCCTTGGGGAGATAAAGTTGTGTCTTCACATTGAGGAAGCACTCCATCGTGTTGTGTGGCACCATCAATATGCTAATTGGTATAGGAACCCAGGAATGGGCATCCATGAAGTGCCATAGGCTAGCAGGGGCAGCAGACTTGTGCTCCAATACAAGTTGCAACCTCATGGCCTGGCACATTCCCCACCCCGGCATTGCCATGGGGCCATGGGATCTATCCTGGTACAAATGAAGACCCACCACCATCTTCCTCTCCAAGTCACTCATCTTCCTTCACTGTCTCTAGACCAAAATCCTGAAACTCCCTTTCTACCAACATTGTGGATATAACTACATCCCAAGGACTGGAATGGTTCAAGAAGGCAGTTCTCTCCTGGACTTAATCAGGACAATAGGGAAAGGCAGCAGTGTCCCTGACAGGCACCTGATTAATGACAGCCCCTCCCCTAAATTTGGGGATGAATTTTAATTTTTTTGCCAATGCATTTGCCCTGGTGGTCTTCTTGCTTCTTCTATTAAATATCAAATACAAAAAGGTCAATTTTATTTTTAATTCATTTTTCTGAATAGGCGAGCATTTATTGCCCAAACCTAATTGCCATAAATCTCTCAGAATCCACCACAGTTCTGTATGTCTGGAGTCACACAGAAAAGGGATCAGCTAAAAATAGCCTTTTCCCTCTCGAAAGTGCATTAGTGAATCAAATGGGTTTTAATAACAATCAACACATGGTGACTGACAATTTTGTTGAATTTAAATTTCACCATCTGACATAATAAGATCAGAACCCCTGTACCCCAGACTATTAGGCTGTAAATCATCAAGCCAGGGACAAAACCACAACTTCACCGCCTCCTCCTAAACACTAAAAGCAGCCCAGAATACACATTAGGTCAAAAACATAGTAACTTCAAATAACAGCTGTCAATTTATTCATTAAGTCAAAAAATGACATTGAGAAAAGACAGTTTCGTGATTACTTTGATGACCAGTTGATAAATAGTGGCTTGTGCTGATTATGTACTTTTTGATCACCAGCCCAGCATGTCAATCAACTTGAACACAATATTCTCAAAGATTTCACATTAAAGATTGCTTCTTAATAGTTTGGGATTATAAAAATTGTCATATTAGTGAAGATGAATATTAATGCTTTTATGCAGAAAAACCTGATGTTTCCCGGGCTGATAACAATTGTTAAAAGAGTGCAATGTGACAACTTGAGTGCTGAATCATCTTCAGTATTTTGCATCCTAAAGTATGTAAAGGCAATGGTCTCTTTGATATTCCTAAGTGATGCCATCTGTTTCAGTTGCAGTCATGATAAATTAGTTGTGTTTTGCCCAAGGAGACCCTAAGAACACTTAACAACTAAAAATATTTCCAATCAGGCAGGCAAACAATCATAGAGAGACATGAATGCTTTAGGGAAGAATTTATCAATTCATGTCTCAAGTGCTTTTGCAATATGTCTTTTAGCTTGTTTGGAAAAGCTACAAATGTATTCTTTATCTTTAGACAGTTAAGTAGAGAGCTAATGTAGAAAGATTAATATTTTGAGGTTCCGCTCAATGAATATCTGGAAGGAAGAGTTGTGCACAGATTTTAGCATATTGAGTTGCACTGTCAATTTCTTGGAAATTAGCTTTGGAAGTCAATCACGTTGCTGTGGGTTGTGAGTTACCATTGGCCAGAGTGGGTAATGATGGCAGGTTTCCTTCCTAAAAGAACATTTATGAACTGGTTTACCACAATTAATGATAACTTAATGAGGTTAGCTTTCAAGTCTAGATTGTTGGAATTTTAAATCACCTTCCATATGGGATTTGAACCCATGTCCCCAAAGCTTTAACCTAGGCCACCAGATTACTTGTTAAACTACATTGCTACAACCTCATCTAATCTTTCAGGTCTGCTTTGAATAAACTCCCAGGGGCAATACTTCTAGTCACTTCCAAAAGCAGACTACTTATTTCCTCTAATCAGAGTGTACTTAGAATATTCCGTGTTGAAGAATTGTAAGCTTCAGACAATAATATCATGATCTCTCATAATGAGTTTTTCTCATTTCATGCATTTCTCCTATTTTAGGGGATGGACTTCTATTGGAAAGAAATGCCAAATCAAACCATCAAGCGCCATTTTCATAGTGAGAATTACCTAATTCCTATTGCTTCTCATAACATCAAAATAATGTCTATTAACATTGCATTAGGTATAACAGCTGCATGTTTATTGTTCAATTCATTCAATTGTATGAGAATATTGAAGTTTTTTTGCTGAATAGCCAATAGGTAAATAAAGAATTATAAGATTCTTTGGGGCAGGTTTTCATCTTGTACTGTCCTTTATATCTAAGAGGAAGTCAATAGCTCAAAAACAATGTTGGAGTTGAATCTGTATCTTTGATTTAGCTGGTCATTTCACGTCCATAGGAGAAGGCTAATTATTACACTTAAATATAATTCACATTAAATGTGTTAAAATCCAAAGATAATCTGCAGGACAACCAGAACTATTTTCACAGCCTTCTGACCCTGCTCATCAAGAACAATGTAGGTTGACAGATGCAGCAGAAACAAAAACAAAAAACTCCAACAAAAGATTGGAATAAGCTTCAAGGGGGCACGGTGGCACAGTGGTACAGTGGTTAGCACTGCTGCCTCACAGCACCAGAGACCTGGGTTCAAATCCCGCCTCAGTCGACTGACTGTGTGGAGTTTGCACATTCTCCCCGTGTCGCGTGGGTTTCCTCCGGGTGCTCTGGTTTCCTCCCACAGTCACAAAGATGTGCTGGTCAGGTGAATTGGCCATGCTAAATTGCCTGTAGTGTTAGGTGAAGGGGTAAGTGTAGGGGTATGGGTGGGTTGCGCTTCGGCGGGTCGGTGTGGACTTGTTGGGCTGAAGGGCCTGTTTCCACACTGTAGGTAATCTAATCTAATCAGAGCTGCCAGAGGAGGTGGGTAAAATCTAAAAGGCATATGGATGGATACATGAGTAAGCAGGGTTTAGAACCATAAGGGCCAAATCAATTTAGGTAACCCGGTTGGTGGGGATAGATTGGACTGAGCGTTCTGTTTCTGTGTTGTATAATTCTATAATCCTATGACCCTATAACTCACATTAGAGTGTTGAGACCACTTTTTCAGGCAAAATGGAAAATGTTGACTCTTACATAAATAACACTTTTCAGGAGACAGAATACTTTCACCCTGGGGCTGATGGAGTGTGCATAATAGAATTAGCACCATTTTGAGTGGTATCTCTCACTTTCCAATACACTTTTCTGGTCACGTCCTTGTCTGATTCTCTCATTCACCTTTTCCCTGTCCAACCCTCTCATTCTCCACTTGCTTGCTTGACTCTCACACTCATCAGGTCATTGTTTGATTTTCACTGGGCACTCTTTTAGCTCAGTTCTTCCCTTGCCCTCACTCACTGCAATTCATCTCTTTTTACCTTAACCATTTTTTAAGGGTTAATGATGGCAGTTTAGTTAAAAAAACAGAAATTCACTGAACAAAACAAATCAAAGGGACAGGGATGCTGGAAATCACAAAGAAAAGCAGAAATTACTGGAAACATTCAACAGGTCTGGCAGCATCTGTGGAGACAAAGCAGAGGTTTTTTCAGCAATTTCTGTCTTTGTAGCAAAAGTTCATGTTATATTGTGCATCGATTCTGTAATATATGAACTTTTCTGACATTGTTATTGTAACATTGTGATAATTATTAAGTTAAGACAAATTAAGACAAAGTTAAAAATCAGCTTGTACTTCCAAATAAATCTGTGGGACTATTACCTGGTGTTGCGTGATTTTTTAACTACTTATAAAAGGAATAGGGGTGTTATCCTGACCAATATCTTTCCCTCAATTAACATCTAAGAAAACCATTCTCTGCTCATTCTCACATTGCTATTTGTGGGAGCTGGCTGGATGCAAATTGGTTGCTGTTCAATGCATGACTAAACTTCAAAAGTACTTTATTGCTGTACAGTGGTTTGAGATGTCCTGCAGTCATGAAAGGTATTACAGGTCTATAAGTCATTCTTTCTTTAAGTACAGCACTAATGACTATTCACATAAATTGTTCAAGTGTCTGGCATTCAAGGTTGTGTACCTATTGTTAAGCATCTAAATATATAATGATATAACACAATTGTGCATCAGTTAGGATCTGAACTAAAGAGTTTACCATTCACTTGTAGTCTTGTACAGTACATGCTTCTCCAAGTTTTCTGTATTCTAGACTTCAACAACTTAGTTGAATGCCAGTTACAAATCATTAAACTGATTTATTTTACTGCTTTGCAGACAGTTCAGTTTCTTTCCAGAATGTTCAGACTAATAAATGTAATCAAATCTCAGCTCGATTCGATTAACAACATTAACTTCCTCAAGAAGAGGAAAATAATGTTAACCACACCTTGCTTACCAGCAGCTTCATTTAACTGTGACTGAGACCATGGAAGTAAAGAGGCCAAAGATGATGGCAAGATGGAGGAGGTTGCTGTGAACATGGATTGAAGAGTCAAGATTAGAGTGGTGCTGGAAAAGCACAGCAGGTCAGGCAGCATCCGAGGAGCAGGAAAATCGACGTTTCGAATTGTCGATTTTCCTGTTCCTCGGATGATGCCCGACCTGTTGTGCTTTTCCAGCCCCACTCTAATCTTGACTCTAATCTCCAGCATCTGCAGTACCCACCTCCACCTACATGGATTGAAGAATTCATTTGGGTGAAACAGCTTAGGGAGAACAGGGAAATAAATTCAGATGAATAAAAGGAAGGAAAGCTGAATTGAAAATGGTATTTCTGAAGATAAGAAGATACCAAAGATACATGGAGCCCATAGTGTATAGTCAAATGCTTATGCTTTCCATGACTGATCATTGGAATTCCTTTGAATGATATCAGAAATAATGATACACTGTTCAATTCCACTGTAAATGTACATAGAACTGTACAGCACAGGAAAGGGCCCATCAGCCCACAGTGTTGTGCTGAACGTGACGCCAAATTAAATTAATCCTTTCTGCCTCCCCTTGGTCCATATCCCTTCAACTTTGCATATTCATGTGCTTATCTAAAAGCCCCTTAAATGCCCCTAATGTATCTGCCTCTACCACCACCACCCCTGGCAGCATGTTCCAGCTTCCTATCACTCTCTGTGTAAAATATTTGCCCCTCACATCTCCTTTGAACTTGCCCCCTCTCACCTTAAATGCATGGCCCCTAGTATTAGACATTTCAACTCTGGGAAAATGATTCTGACTATCTCTGCATCTCATAATTTTATAAACCTCTATCATGTCTCCCTTTAGCCTCCACTGCTCCAGAGAAAACAACCTGCGTTTTCCTAGCTTCTCCTTATAGCTCATTCCCTCTAATCCAGGTAGCCTCTTGGTAAACCTCTTCTGCACCCTCTCCAAAGCCTCCACATCCTTCCTGTAATGTGACAACCAGGATTGAACGCAACACTCTTAAGTGTAGTGTAACTAAAATCTTATAATGCTGCAACATGACATCCTGACTCTTGTACTCAATTCCTTGACCAATTAAGGCAATCACACCATATATCTTCTTAAGTACCATATCCATTAGCATGACCACTTTCAGGAAGCTATGGACTTGAACCCCAAGATCCCTCTGTACATCAATGCTGTTCAGAGTCCTGCCATTAACTGTATACTTTTCCTTAGCATTTGATCTCCCAAAGTGCAGCACCTCACACTTAAATTAAACTCAATCTGCCATTTCTCCATCCAAATATGCAACTGATCTATATCCTTCTGCATCCTTTGACAACTTTCTGCACTATTCATGACTCCACTCATCTAAAAACCACCCTTCCACCACTACCTTCTGCCTTCTATGGGCAAGCCAATTCTGAATCCATGGGGCCAAGTCATAGTGGATCCCATGCACCTTAATCTTCTGAATGAGCCTGCCATGAGGGACTTCGTCAAAAGCCTTACTAAAATCCATGTAGACAACACCCACTGCTCTACCCTCATCGATCAACTTCATCACCTCCTTGAAAAATTCAATCAAGTTAGTAAGACATGACCTACACTGCACAAAACCATGCTGACTGTCCCTAATTAGGCCATGTTTTTCCAAATGTGTGTAAATTCTATCCCTAAGAATTTTCTCCAGTAGCTTTCCAACCACCAATGGGAGACTCACCAGTCTTTAGTTTCCTGAATTATCCTTATTTCCCTTCGTGAACAGAGGAACAACATTAGCTACTCGCCAGTCCTCTGGGACCTCTCCAGTGGCTAGCCAGGATACAAAGATTTTGGTCCAGCAATCTCTTCTCTTGCCTCTCTCAATAACCTGAGGTAGATACCATTGGGCCCTAGGGACTTATCTATCTTAATTGTCTTCAAAAGCCCCAACACCACTTCTTTCTTGATCTCAAAATGTCCTAGCATTTTACCATGCTCCACACTAATCTCATTATCCTCCATATCTTTCTCCTGAGTAACTACCAATGTAAAGTACTCCCTTAGGATCTCACTACATCCTTTGCCTCCAAGCACATGTTCCCTCCTTTCTTCTTGAGTGATCCTACCTTCTGCCTAGTTATCCCCTTGTTTTTAATGTATGTATAAAATGCCTTGGGATTCACTTTAACCCTATTTGCCAAGGTCATTTCATAGCACCTTCCTGCTCTCTTAATTCCCTGCTTGAGTTCTTTAAGTACATGAATTACATGCAAGTGCCTATGTTGCAGCCACACTCCAACCTTCTTACAATGAACTAGTCAGATTTTTTTTCCTGTGCTCTGAAATATAAACACAATTTCAATTTTCCAACTGCAGTCTTTGTGGATGGACAAATTTTGCAGATCAAATACAAAGTGGGAAACTATGAGGTCAATTTTGGCAGAGAAGAGTGAATCAGCAGAATGCTTATTAACGATGGGAGACTGCAGAATATTGCAGCACCAGGGATCTAGGTATCACATATCAATAACAAAAGGTTAATATGCAGGTATATGAATAATTAGGAAAGCATGTGGAATGTTGACCTTCAATGCAAGGTGAGTGGAGCATAAAGTACGAAGGTCTTGGTACAGCTGCATGGGATGTTAGTGAGACCAAACTTAGAAAACAGCTTTCAATTTTCAACTCCTTATATAATGAAAGATAGACTTGCATTGGGACACAAAATAACATTAGATTAATTTCTGGAATGAAGGAGTTTCTTATGATGACAGTTGGCATATTGGCCCTGTAAGAAGAATTTGAGGAGCTACAGGAGGAGGCTTTACAGGGGAGATGCTGAGATGATGGTTCCTCGAGTGGGGAAATCTAGAACCAGCCAGTACAGTTTCAAAACAAAGGCTTTTCAGTTAAGATGGAATTGAGGTGGAATGCCATCTCTCTAAGAACCAATAATCTTTGTAATTCTCCACACCAGAAAGAAGTGGAGGTTGGATCATTGAACATAGTCAAGACTGAGTTCGACAGGATTTTGATCTACAAAGGAGCCAAGGCTGTAGAAAAAAAGCAGCAAAGTGAAGTCAAGGCCACAATCCTTCAATGGTGGAGTTGACTCAACCACACCAGATGGGCTACTCATGTTCTGATTTCTTATGTTCTCAGTTCTATCCTAAACTACTGCTGAAAAAAAGTATGCTGTCCCATGCCATCACTTCTCACAATGTTACTGTAATCTGAATGATTATTCTGTCAGAAAATGTTGCTTTCTATTATGTTGAACAATTAAAAAAATATGAATTATGTGCCAAAAATGCCCTGTGATCAGGTGTAAATAATTGTAGACTGTGGCACAATTATATTGGAGCAAGCATGACACACTCAACACTCCTTTGGATTGTGAATTGAGAAGTTGCTTCATCTTGATAAGTCTCAGTTTCTACTAGAGACATGGGTTTCTCAGGGGCAGGAATGGTTGCTGGATGATCTAGGGTTTAGAGCATTTAAAAAGAATGGTGGGGGTGGGGAAAGAGGAGGGGGTGTAGCACTACTAATCAGCGAGGGTATCACAGCTACAGAAGCTTCCATTGTCGAGGAAGATCTGCCTACCGAGTCAGTATGGGTGGAAATTAGGAATAGCAAGAGAGCAGTCACCTTCTTAGGGGTTTACTACAGGCCCCCCAATAGCAGCAGGGAGATT
>NC_057736.1:21664102-21668884 GCF_004010195.1 Chiloscyllium plagiosum
AAGATAATGAGAGGCATAGATAGAGTCGATAGCCAGAGACTATTTCCCAGGGCAGAAATGGCTAACACGAGGGGTCATAGTTTTAAGCTGGTTGGAGGAAAGTATAGAGGGGATGTCAGATGCGGGTTCTTTACACAGAGAGTTGTGAGAGCATGGAATGGGTTGCCAGCAGCAGTTGTGGAAGCAAGGTCATTGGGGACATTTAAGAAACTGCTGGACATGCATATGGTCACAGAAATTTGAGGGTGCATAGATGAGGATCAATGGTCGGCACAACATCGTGGGCTGAAGGGCCTGTTATGTGCTGTACTATTCTATGTTCTATGTTCTAATAAGCCCTGTTCTCTCACATAATTCAATCAGGTTTTCACACTGAAAACTGGAGAACTGGAAAGTCTGAATACATTACTAGATCATCATGTAGAATTTACTGAAAATATTCTATAATCTATCCATTTCACATTTATTTGGGATGTTTAATTCTATTTTTGACTCATGCTTTTGGTTTGGTTGCTGAATGGAATGTATTGAGCCTTGGTGTGTGGCGATGCTTAATAGTAGGAATTAATAACTTGCAACATCTTTGAAAGAATATTAATGATTATTACTGCTTATTGCCATAATTTATAAAATTCACTATCTGATAAAGTTACAATGATATATCGGGTTAGGCTGACTCAATAAGTTTGAGTGATGGATTGGTTCTAGTAGATACACTGTTTAAAATGTGGAATTGTTCAACTAATCTTGGTCAGATGAGCTACTCTATTTGCAACAATGAAAATGAAGCAATGGATCTTTCTCGGGTCCATTGCACTTAAGGAACTATAAGCACTCCAGTTAAATAGAAGTTACTCTTTTTGTTCTGCACATCATAAATCTATTTTTCTGTGAGTGTGCTCTAGGTTTGGAACTTTTCCTTGTGCATTTTCCGTGTGCATTCCAACCTTTCTAGGCAACCCATTCTCTTTAGGTGTTCAGACCATGCAAAGGCATGTTAAACAAAGCTAAAGGTCACAGCAATAAAGATATTGTAATGCCAGCTGGAGGCTTTTTTTTTAACCATTGATTGTATAATACAAATATAAAAATAAAGTAAAACGTAATATGTTTTCCTTTTGCCTTTGTCATAATTTTCTTATTCTAATTTCTTTCCATTTTTCCATTATCATAGGAACATAAACGTTTCCAGCAACAAATGAGGCCAGTTGGACAATCACATCCCAGTCCAGTAAACAAAGAACCATCTTGCTACTCTTACATTCTGTCCACCTAGGTTGGGCCCTATCCACTCTGTGTGAGCGGTGATTCATATGTTTGTTTAAATACATCTAACATCATATGAAGGTTTCTGCCTCGTCTATACTTTCAGGCAGCGAATTCCAAACCCCCACCATCATCTAGGTGAAATAAATTCCCCTCAGATTTGCTGCAATCTCCCATCTATCTATTCCTCTTCCATCTAAAGCAATCTTAATGTTCTAAACCTGACATGCCCACTGAGGTGTCAGTGTCTGAGTTGGTCAGGGATGCAGGAGGTAGCCTTGCCAATGTTTCCTCTGAGGTCTTGATATTCCCATCCTCAGAGGTGGTTTCTGGATGTGTCAGCTGTCTCTCTGCAGAGGGGTTGAACATCCTACTGATACCTGCAAGACGCAAGAGAGAGAGGCATCATGGCCAATGGTAACAAATGGTGTGCAATGAATGACACTGACAGCGAGGTTACTGTGAGAGTTGCAGTAGAATGAAGATTAGTACTTCCTAAGTTGATGAGACGTGGATGGCTTGGCAACTCAACAGTAGCAGTCTGAGTCTCCTGTAAAGGCCAGCATTCGGTCTTCTTAGGTGGTGAGGACCCAGGCATCCCCCTCCACTCATCTGGGCCCTGTCCAGCCTGTGTGAGCAATCTTATCCTGGAATGGTAGAAAGGGAAGGATTTTGTGAGATGTGTGAGTGGCACAGATGTTAATGCTGGTGTGGGCACTCAAGAGGTGGCGAACTGTTCAGAGGGAGTTAGTAAGCAGTGCAGAGTCTGTGAAAGTTCAGTAGTGTAGGAAGTTGGAGGATGTGAGAGTGAGTGAACAAAGATGTTATAGGTAATACTAAGAGTGGCTGAACACATGTCTTGGTGGGAGTTGGATGTAATAATAAAGATCAGGTGAGTATGAGGTAGAAGGAGGAGTAAGGCATTTACCCAGGTGAAGCGGAAAGGGTCATTGATCTTCTTGCAGCACAGCTGGCCATTCCTCAGCACCATGGAGATGACAAACCTCATACCAAACTGCCAGGGTGTGGTGTTGTGGCCATCTCTGCTAGTTCTCTGGGAACAGGACACTCCTCCTCTGCACCACCCCTACCACCAAGGTCTCCAAGTGCCTTTCAGAGGATTATAGCACCATCTTTCTCTTCTCAGACTTCTTTACACTGCCTGTCCATCACTGAACTGGGCAGCTTCAGAATGCCAGCGCTCGTCTGGGTGACAGCAGCCTTTTGAATAAGGTGTGGGTGCCAAGGCTGCTGGTCTCTGGCGGAGACCTCGTGAATAGTGAGTTTTCCAGGAACAGCACATGGTAAGATGTTACTAGAATCAGATGAGAGAGATGGTTTCAGGGCAAGGTAGGTAGTTAATAAGGCACATTTTGTAAGATCTGGTAAGAAATTTCACTCATTGTTGTAGTGAAAGACCATTTAAAAAACAACTCACACTTAGCCAAACAAACATAAGAGTCAGCCCAGAGTGTTTACCAGTGATGCATGAGTGTTTGCAAAGTTCCATTGAAATTGCCTTCATTACATCATCCAACTTCAATGGAAGGATCATTGAACAAATTATAGTTTACTTTTGAAGACAGCTTCACAAGAGTTCAAGCAAAACCTGCTCTACAAAATCAAATTCAATTGTGTCAATGGCTGGAAGTTATTTTCCCTATCAAGTCCTGTTCTCTGAACTCTCAAATGGCCTTTTTTTCCAGGAACAAAGAAAATGCTACAACAGCACTCTGAAGCTTTCCTTGAATGTGGTAGCATTGACCTAAATCACTGGTTGATCTCCTCACAACCATTCAGAATGGCGATAACTTGGCCAACATACTACATCACACTTTGAGTCCCGATGTTTTATGGATGAGGGACAATGGCAGCAGAACAGGAAGTAAACCCTGGACTCCAGATCCTACTTCCTCCTGGAACATCATGCTCCATGTACCCTTGGGAAAGACGTTTGAGAATTGTTCTGCTCAAAGCAGAAATTCAAGAGTAACTCCTGATTAGACATTATCAAATTGATGAGGAGAAAGTGAGGACTGCAGATGCTGGAGATCAGAGCTGAAAAAGGGCTGAAGAAGGGCTCATGCCCGAAACGTCGATTCTCCTGCTCCTTGGATGCTGCCTGACCTGCTGTGCTTTTCCAGCAACACATTTTCTTGATCAAATTGACAGATATCCAATGAAATAAATGATTTTGCCACAAAAAATCACAAAAGTGATGCTCTTTTATGTGTCTAATATATTATGGATGTAATATTTCTGGAGAAGATTGTCATGGATTTTATCCAGCTCATACTCTCACTGATAATAATGGGCATATGATATGATAGATGAGTTCTTGTGGCATTCCTGTGTCTGCTATTTTGATATGTGTTACAAATCTATTTAAAATGATTTCAGGGCTGCACTAAAATAAGGAAGGCACAATTACAAATGAATCATGAACCACATTTTTAGCCTTTAAGTGTATAGGTGAACGGATGAACATGATGGGTGAAATATGCTTTTATAATTCCACACTTGCTTGCATTTTCAATACAAATATTGATAGTTGACCCATACCTCAAATCTAATAATCATCTTCTGTCAGCAAAAGTCTTTCTGCTGTTGTGATAGAACATTTTGTACCATAATACTGGCCGGGCACAGTATTATAGTGTGGTTCGTAAATTGTCAATCACTGATGACAGGTAATATATGAGAGTTTTGGCCTGTCTTTATAAGATACGACCAATAAAATGAATTAAAATTTAAAAAAAGGAGCTACTAGAGAGAATGAGGGAGACAAAGCAATAAAAGAAATCACGCAAAAAATAGATAACAGGCACATGACATGGCAATTGTAAACTTGAAGAATGTAATCTGTCAATGTTATTTTCCTGACAAACAACAGATTTATTCAATCAGCAACTTGCCTTTGGCAAACTTTAAAAATATATATCGATAATGCAAAGTCTTTAACAATACATGTATTTTGTTTATTATTGTTGAAGAGGAGAGTGTGAAACGGACTGGTAAGCTAGAAGAGTTACTTGTTAGGAAGGAAGATGTGTTGGACATTTTGAACAACTTAAGGATAGATAAGTCCCCCGGGCCTGACGGGATATATCCTAGGATTATGTAGGAAGCAAGAGAGGAAATTGCAGAATCGTTGGCAATGATCTTTTCGTCTTCACTGTCAACGGGGGTGGTACCAGGGGACTGGAGAGTGGCGAATGTTGTGCCCCTGTTCAAAAAAGGGAATAGGGATAACCCCGGGAATTACAGGCCAGTTAGTCTTACTTCAGTGGTAGGCAAAGTAATGGAAAGGGTACTGAGGGATAGGATTTATGAGTATCTGAAAAGGCACTGCTTGATTAGGGACAGCCAGCACAGATTTGTGAAGGGTAGGTCTTGCCTTACAACTCTTATTGAATTCTTTGAGGAGGTGACCAAGAATGTGGATGAGGGTAGAGCAGTGGATGTAGTATACATGGATTTTAGTAAGGCATTTGATAAGGTTCCCCATGATAGGCT
>NC_057736.1:21669221-21698548 GCF_004010195.1 Chiloscyllium plagiosum
GGAAGTTTTGGAGAGGGTGCAGAGAAGATTTACCAGGATGTTGCCTGGAATGGAGAATAGGTCGTACGAGGATAGGTTGAGAGTGCTAGGCCTTTTCTCAGTGGAACGGCGAAGGATGAGGAGTGACTTGATAGAGGTTTATAAGAT
This sequence comes from Chiloscyllium plagiosum, assembly GCF_004010195.1. NCBI lineage: Eukaryota > Metazoa > Chordata > Chondrichthyes > Orectolobiformes > Hemiscylliidae > Chiloscyllium > Chiloscyllium plagiosum. The sequence continues at coordinate 21,669,369 of NC_057736.1, forward strand.
GATCAGAGGAATAGATAGAGTAGACAGTCAGAAACTTTTTCCCCGGGTACAACAGAGTGTTACAAGGGGACATAAATTTAAGGTGAAGTGTGGAAGGTAGAGGGGGGATGTCAGGGGTAGGTTCTTTACCCAGAGAGTGGTGGGGCATGGAATGCGCTGCCTGTGGGAGTGGCAGAGTCAGAATCATTGGCGACCTTTACGTGGCAATTGGAAAGGTACATGGATGGGTGCTTAAGCTAGGACAAATGTTCGGCACAACATCGTGGGCCGAAGGGCCGAAGGGCCTGTTCTGTGCTGTATTGTTCTATGTTCTATATTCTATGTTCTAATCTTTTCACATCAGCTTTTACCATTATATATAGCTGAACAACTTTTCTGTTCAATTTTACAGTCAATTTGCACAATGTGGGTTTGGACATTGTCCACTAGGTGAGCAAATTCCTGAAGTCTCAAAATTCTGCATTTTAAGAAAATCAAATATATTAATTGACAATACAACTTACCTGGAATTTAGCAATTTAATCAATATTTGACCATGTTCCATCACTTAAAATAAAGTGTTGAGAGACATCATGCTTGGTATGAGTTTTAAAGTTGATAGATACTCAGGGTGGAATATTACCAGGTCCATAATGACATGGACAATAAAATTGGGAAAGTATGATGAGTTCAGAAAAATTAGATCCTCAATGTCAAAACAAAATGTCCCAAACCAAGATTTTAATGGTGAGACAAGAATCTTACTAGTGAGTGTTTTATTTCCATGCATTAACATCTCAGTACTAATTTCACCTCATTTATATGCAATGTGCTTTTTTTACTGGGTAGTGGAGAAAATCAACATGATGACAATTCCCAACATGAATGGCAGGGTCGGTGCTTGCTGGCTCTAGCTCACCACTCATTCTTTCAGGCCCTCATCTTGGCCAGCATTCTCCAACATCTCAGGGTGCACACAGTGGGCTACATTCACCTGTATGCACTCCCACCCCATTCACATCCGGAGGCATTAGGCACACACTAGTCTCACTGCTCATCTTCCACAGTCCAACTCTTATAATAATATAGTTCCCAGTTTCAATGCTGTCATTTGCAAAGCACCAATGCCTTTCATTGCATTGCTGCTGCCAGGCTGCTTTGTGTGCATGACAGACACCCATCTGATGCAATGGTCTAGGTTGCATCTCAGGCCTCTTGGCTCACTCTCTTAGCACACATTCACTTTGGTCTTACTTAGATGCTCACTACATTTCTATTTTCCCTTTCTTTTTTGCACATTACTACCTCACTGTTAACTTACAGCTTCACAATCTTGCCTTGTTTTATGACATAGACATGAAGTCAGAGAGCCTGTCACTTTTGCCAGCAATGATCAGTCAAGAACAAAGACACGTTGCTGTACATCATTGTGCTACATCAATCCCACACCTACAGTAAGTGCCAGCAACTTATGAAACAAATACAAAACATGATTCAACCAAATGGCCCTGTTTCAAATGTACAACAGGGGGGGTTTCACTACAGTTAGTCAATGGCATTCTCTAATTTCAGTCCAGAACAGTCTGTCACTTGGGGAAGTTAGACAAAGAGGTTTCACATAATTACAATCTGGGATTGGGCCATGGTCAGTCATGCTGGTCCAATACAATGAGTGTAGGGATCAGCAGTTAGTCATAAGGGGAGCTACATAGAGATCGGTCAGGGGCTGGTAACTCATTAATAAAATTTGTAATTTTCAGTTGGTCGGGGGTTGGGCTTGAGTAAGTCTTAGAGATCTGTTCATGAGAAATGAAAGTGGTTTTCAGGAGTCATCACTGTTGAGGAAGTCAATTGTGGAGATTTGGGGGAATTATGCTGGGATGCAGAGGGGACAATAATTGTGGTGGAGGACAACTCCACAAAGAGGTTGGAAGATGATACTATACCAGGGGACACAGATTACTGCAGGAGGGGTGGTCACCATCATCTCAGGGGACAGTGCATCATGATGGTTATCCTGGCTAAGCTGTGGTGCTCGGGGTAGGGGGTAATTTTGCAAAATGAAGCCTGCAATCAAAGAGTTGTGTGGAAGATCAGAGCTGATGGAGTCAACAGAGAGTGCAAGGAAAAATGGAATAGAAGGCTAAGCATTCAACTTAACGAGTTCTGTCAGATTAAAGAGATGCTGTTAGTTTAGTAACCTCCAAAGATCAAGGCTGGGGAAACAGTCCTGAGTGGCAGGGAAGAAAACTCAAGAAGTAAAAGCCTGCTGGAAGCTGGGACAATGGAAAAGCCATGTGTTTTCTCTAAAAGCATGAGAATTCAGTGTGAAGAGAGCTCCAGAAAAAAATTACAGTTGGGCCAGCTGAACAAGGAACTCTAAAGTGAAGATAGGCATGAGCTCCACTGAGATAAGACTATTGTGAAGTGTAAAAGAGTTGAATCTTTATTTTGGGTATTTGTAAAAGCACCATTTCAGGTGATTCTTACATAGTGTAAGGTATTTTGTGCTTTTCTTTTACTTTTGTGTGTAATAAACTTTTATATTCTTTTGTTAAATGTACATTGGCAGTCTCTTGCGAATACATTCAGTGACTGACTACAATAGTAACAAACAGCAGAAATCAAATTTGTCATCTATCAAGCTGGTTTTCACTTTGGGATCTGATGTTTCCAGCCTCTTACTCTTCTAAACTTTGGTGGAAACAAGCTGAGATCTTTCAAGCTCTTCTCATAAGACAACCTACCCGTTCCAGGTGTGAATCTACCAAACTTTCTCCAAACTGCTTCCAATGCATTTACAGCCAAAACCTATGTCTTCTTAACACAGAAAGTAGAAACACAAATCAAATCTAAAGCTATAGTTGTTCTGTCCCCTTTACATCCTATGTTTGCAAACAATAATGATGTTTCATGAATTTTCATCACATTTCTATGTGGCAAGTAGCCTTCCTGCATCTGAGTTCAGGGGGAAAAAAATAACATTGGTGGGAACTTAGTGTAAATACTTCCTGTACTATCTTTATCGCTCAGCACACTATTCCCATCAGGCGGATGATGGGATGAGGATGGAGAGGGAGGGGTCGGTTAAGCTTGGACCTTTTCATTGTTATGAAGTAGATTCTATGCATTTGGGTACCTTAATATACATCTATTATTCATGTATGGTTTAGAATTTAATTAGGGAATGAACTACACAATTAGTTTTTTTTTAATTTACCTTTTAATGATGTTTTTTGACATCCCTAATTTGTTTAATTAGTGGAATTAAAAGAATTTAATCCCAACTCCACTTTGTCTGGCCCCACCTTATATTTCTGTGATGGGTAACCAAATAGTGCACATTCACCTTATATTCCTGTGATGGGTAACCAAATAGCGCAAATTCACAGTAAAACTATAAGATAAAGCAAAGTGCTTTCATTTCACACTGACTCTGTAAAGTATAAGTGGAGCTGAAATCTGGAGCCAGGACCCAAGGTGACACCAGACTGGAATGAGATTTCCTATTGCTGCAGAAGTAGAATTGGCTTTTATTAAATCAGAATAAAAAATCTTCAAGTTCAACAACCTGTGTGTGATTTGCAGAGGTTCTAGACACTGTACTGGTTACAACATGACTGTTTGAGAAACAGCTAATTGCGAAAGCATTTGAAGGATGGAAAATGCGGCATTATATTTTAACCCTTTGTAGTGACTTTTGAAATCACTCCATGATATTCTGTCACCAAGTCACCCTTTATTAAACATGGACAGTCCTTGACACTGATCCAGCTCATCAGAGCCAACTGTCAGAATGAACAGAACAGAACTTCTCACACTCCTGTCCATATCTGTCAGCCAGGGATCCCTGATTGGATCAGATTAACAGCCCCAATCAGTGAACTCATATTCTCTGAGGTTTGCCTAGCTGAGCTTGTTACAATCACAACAACTTTAAAATGTAGTTAAAGTGATGATAGAACAAGAGCTAGACAATTGCATTAAACAATTATTTGACTGGTATAGAGGAGTCTGCCACTTTAATTTCTTATCTGGTCATCTGGCATAAGATACTCTGTGTGTTGGTATACATGGCACAGCTGAAAATGTGTTGCTGGAAAAGTGCAGCAGGTCAGGCAGCATCCAAGGAGCAGGAGAATCGATGTTTCGGGCATGAGCCCTTCTTCAGGACATGGCACAGGGCTGGCCCATTCCCTGAACCTGCACCATTTCAATCACCCAAGCCATTGTCCACTTCATCTGGAGTTCTAAGATGGACCACGTCTGCAGGGACTCCATGTAGAAAGCTCTAGATAAGGGGGAAAGAAAGCACCCAACATCTCCTCCATCCTGATGGCCATCGTTGTGTGTAGCTGCATCAAGCCGTGCATAGACCCTCAGTGCACAAACACCAAGTGTCACTATGTACTGAGGTTCTACCTGTCCTCAGTGTTGTGAAGAATGGGACTGGTCTTGTTGCTGTGGAATGCCCCAAGTAGTTGGACCCCATCTGTATCACCTGTCCTTCCTGGAGAAATTTGCAAAGAGAAACAGCTTTACCCACAAGTCCATTAGGAAGTAATCAGCACATAGTGTTCTTGAGACTTGCGGGAAAAGGAGACAGTGGGTCCTGTCACGTGATACCCTGAGCAGACTGTCAAAGTCATTTGGCAGAATGCCTCATCACCAGAACTTTCCAACAAGCACCAAAACATCACTTGACTGGTGGGGACAAGGGCATTACTTGGGAGATCCGTCTTGTGCCATTGCATGCTGCAGCTGAGGGGTATAGACTGTCACACATCACCTTCTGGAATGTGCCTTTGCAAAGGAAGTCTGGAGAACAATGCAGTGGGTTTTGTCGGGGTTCGTCCTGAGCAGCCATAGAGTCATAGAGATGTACAACACGAAACAGACCCTTTGGTCCAACTCGTCCATGCCGACCAGATATCCCAACCCAATCTAGTCCCACCTGCTAGCACCTGGCCCCTATCCCTCCAAACCCTTCCTATTCATATACCCATCCGAATGCCTCTTAAATTTTGCAATTGTACCAGCCTCCACCACATCCTCTGGCAGCTCATTCCATACACGTACCACCCTCTGCCTGAAAATGTTGCCCTTTATGTCTCTTTTGTATCTTTCCCCTCTCACCCTAAACCTATGCCCTCTAGTTCTGGACTCCCCCATCCCAGGGAAAAGACTTTGGCTATGCCCTTCATGATTTTGTAAACGTCTATAAGGTCACCCCTCAGCCTCCAACGCTCCAGGGAAAACAGCCCTAGACTTTTCAACCTCTCCCTATAGCTCAAAGCCTCCAACCCTGGCAACATCCTTTTAAATCTTTTCTGAACCCTTTCAAGATTCACAACATCTTTCCAATAGGAAGGAGACCAGAATTGCACACAATATTCCAACAGTGGCCTAACCAATGTCCTGTACAGCTGCAACATGACCTCCCAACTCCTGTGCTCAATACTCTGATCAATAAAGGAAAGCATACCAAACGCCTTCTTTACTATCCTATCTACCTGTGATTCTATTTTCAAGGAGCTGTGAACCTGCACTCCAAGGTCTCTTTGTTCAGCAATACTCCCTAGGACCTTACCATTAAGTGTATAAGTCCTGCTAAGATTTGCTTTCCCAAAATGCAGCACCTCTCATTTATCTAAATTAAACTCCATCTGCCACTCCTCAGCCCATTGGCCTATCTGATCAAGATCCTGTTGTAATCTGAGGTAACCTTCTTCGTTGTCCACTACACCTCCAATATTGGTGTCATCTGCAAACTTACTAACTCCACCGCTTATGCTCGCATCCAAATCATTTATATACATGATGAAAAGTAGTGGACACAGAACCGATCCTTGTGGCACTCTACTGGTCACAGGCCTCCAGTCTGAAAAACAACCCTCCACCACCACTCTCTGTCTTCTACCTTTGAGCCAGTTCTGTATCCAAATGGCTAGTTCTCCCTGTATTCCGTGAGATGTAACCTTGCTAATCAGTCTCCCATGGGGAACCTTGTCGAACGGTTTACTGAAGTCCATATAGATCACATCTACTGCTCTGCCCTCATCAATCATCTTTGTTACTGCTTCAAAAAACTCAATCAAGTTTTTGAGACATGATTTTCCATGTATAAAGCCATGAAGACTATCCTTAATCAGTCTGTTGACTATCCCTAATTAGTCATTGCCACATTCTATGACTCAGGACTCTGTGCTCTGCAGGCTGTTTCCTGGGACACACACTAAGACAAACATCAACTGTGCTTGGAGTACCGTCAACTTGGTGAAAGGCACTTTTTGATTTGACTTCTAGACAAGGAGTTGACCCTAACTAAATGTTGCAGTTTAGCACGAATCAAGATGCAGAACTACGTGCTGGGGCACGCACTAAAGCTTGGTGCGGCTGACATAAAGGCACACTGCGGAAAGACCACCTTCCGAAATCTTTCTGCTGAATGGGGGTCCGCTCAGTTATCAGACCCACCTCGTACCGCAAATGTGTAGAAATATAGTCTTGTACAAATAAGATATGCCTTTGGTTTGTTTGTTTACTAACGTTTCCTTGATATGCTACTGTACAGAACTGAACTGCACTTGTGACTATGATATTTTTAAGAATAAAGTATATTTTTGAAATAAAGGAAACTTCACTTTCTTATCTGACACCAATAACTACATGTGAGAAAATATGTCGAGTGGAATGAGAGAATAATAGTTTTATCAATGGATTGGTCACTAGGTAATAGAAAACCAAACATTCACTCAGGAGAAAGATTCCCAAATTAACATTTAATACCTTACTACATCAAGTTTTCAAAAGACTATTGTGATGCCTGTCTCAAAAATCAAAGCCTGGTTCTCAGCCATATGGTTCAGTTCGGGAAGTGAATGAAGGTTTGAAAGCAAAGTTGAATTGCACTGCTCTTGTGATTTTTAGATCTATTTTTGCTGACTCCACCGGAGCTAGAAGGGGTCTAATCCTGGTATATGCAACATGTTTTCCCAAAGGGTGCTAATTTATTAGACATGGAGTTAATTGTTTGGCTAGAAGCAAAGTAAAAATGGCAAGACCTTATTGCAACAAAATTTGATAAGACCTGAAAATGGGCTCAGGGTTCGCGATGCACAATTAACCTGTGCCTGTTGCTTCCAATTAATGTAGGCAGCGCACAAACATCATTTAAATAATCGCAGTGAGCAGCCAGCGTTAATTGCATTCTTAATTGCACAACTGAACAGAGATTGCAAAATGAGGACATACTAGCAAGACAGCTCGGATCGCTGAACAACAAGGTGCATTTTAAGTGGAGCAGCATTGAAAGTCATTTTAAAAATGAGTTTGGCCCAGGATAGAAACAAAAGTGACATTAAAAAGCAGAGATCAAAATTCAATGTTTTCTGATGCTCCACTGGAGAGCTTGATTGAGGAGAAGGAGATTGCCAAGAAGGAGGTGTCATTTAAGCAGTGGGTAATGAGAAGGAACACCCTTACCCCCAGACAACTCTGACAAAGCAGCAAGAATAGATGGCTATTTGGGCGAAAGCCTGGATGCAAAAAATTTGATTACCCCACATGAGTGATCAAAACCAGGCCATGTTTGCTCAAATAGCATCTACACCTGCCTGACAAATGCTTAATGTGCCACACCCACATCTCTCAACTACATTATGACTGATCTGACCTGAAGCTTTATCTCATCCTCACACCTGGTACCTGTGCACGTCTCACACCTAGAGCACATCGTTCCTAAATACTACTAACAATTTGACCATTAGGGAAGAAAAAAACTGCAGATGCTGGAATACAAAATAGACAGGCAGGAGGCTGGAAGAACACAGCAAGCCAGGCAGCATCAGGAGATAGAGAAGTTGAGATTTCTGGTGTAACCCTTCTTCAGGACTGGGGGTGGGTGTATGGGCAGCTGCAGATAAAGGGGGTGTCAGGCAGGGTGGTTAAGTGGGGATAGGTGAAGACAGGTAGACGGTATGACCTGGTAGACGAAAGTGAGGTCAATGGGAGGAATGGATCCGATTGGTGGCAATGTTGAGTTCTCTGGGCTGTAGGCCGCCTAGGTAGAAGTTAAGGTATCATTCCTCCAACTTGCAGTGTGGTTCATTGTGACAATGGAGGAGGGCAAGGATGGTCATGTCGGAAAGGGAGTGGGAAGGGATATTAAAATGGGTAGTGACTGGGAGGTCTGGTCAGCCCCTGTGGGCCCAGTGAGATGCTCGGTGAACCGTTTTCTAAGTTTATGTTCGGTCTCCCTGATGTAGAGAAGACCACATCAGGAGCACCAGATACAGTAAAAGAATTTGGGAGAGAGGCAGGTGAACCTCTGTCTTCCTCAAACAGTCCTTCCAGGTGAGACAGAGATCCACCTGCCTCTCTCCCAACGTAGTTTATTGTATCTAGTGCTCCCAATGTGGTCTTCTCTACATCGATTCCTTAATTGAAAACAATCAGTCCCTGATCCAGGGAATGGACATCAGGCAGGAGCACCCACTTGAAGCCAACCTTCCTGCTCTTGTTTGTGACCCTCCACGCACACCCCGCCCACTTTTCCCAGCAGCCAAAAAACTGAAAATCCCAACTCAGCCCACCTTTGTCCTGATTTTCCTTTATCATGTATTCTTTATGATTCTGGATGTACTTTCTGCAACAGCCGAGTCTCCTCCATGGGATCACCGAGTGGCAGAATTGCTAGCCTCTCATTAGCACAAGTTAATAATGGTGAGAAATGTATTTTTGTAAGAACAAATTAGCATCAACTACTCTGAACGGAAATCACAATATTGTGGAAGAGCTGAGATGTTCAGGGGTACAAACTAAAATCAATACTTCAACTTGACAAGAACATTTCTGTTATGAGACTGAAAAGTTGTGAAACTGAGCCAAATTACATCTTAAATAACTGTAATTTATCACGGAATGGGGCACAATATCCTAGTATTTAGAATATTGGCAATCTGATTGAAGTTGAGAAACCAAATGCAAGTTAATAGTTCTGTTAGATTAGCGACGAGATTTGTACTATTCAGTTGTTAATATAGATTCAGAAAGCTAGATTGAATGTTGCAAAGAATAAGCCAGAAATCGCATCAGAGAAAATCATTTTATTTATTTCTGATGAGTTGGTCAGTGTCATTGTGTTCTTACTGAGATTTATAGTTGTTGTCTTTTGGAGCAACATAGCTTCCAATTGACGTCTGATAGTTTTTTTCTTAGATCAACCTGTCAGGACATGTTATAACACATCTCCAATGCAGAAAGGACTTTAAACTATACTCCCTAGCCTAAAGGTAGGGACACCTCAATTGTACCACAGAATCTTTCCCCACTCCAAGGATTTCAGATTAAGCCTTTAAAAGTATTGTTAAATTGAGATATCAAGGGAAATGTTTAGTAATTGCATCAAATTAAGGCATTAACTGCCTTAAAACACCTGCCAATTGGACTGGAAGGAAAATTCAATATAGATTATTTTCGCTGTTGCTTCAAATCTTACACTTGTTAAATTAATAAAGTGAACCACAACAACATACTAAGAACAAAATGACCCCCACAACCTGATTCTTGATTCCACTTAAATGTATCCTGTTTAGATTAAACAAGAGACAGCACTTTAAAATCACTGATGATTGTGTACATCTGTAGCCTAAATGAACTTGTATTGCTGTTTTTATATTTGTACAATTAATTAATTTCAATCCTGCATGTTCTCCAAATTAAGTCTGCATAACAAGGATGTTTAAGAAAATAATTGAAATAGCTCAGCAATGATTAGACTACAAAAATCTTTAATGGGAGTTCAACATTAATTGGCCCTTCATTTTGCAAGCTGGTTAAGACAATGACATGTCCTAATTGTCACAGGCAGCAGAAACTCTGGTTTTGTGATTCTACTACAGATTCCCAGCAATGACTGCAGCACAAGTGTTATTGGTAAGAATTGTAAAATATAAATTGAATATTGATGTAAGAAGATGTTCCACGCAAAGAATGATTAGTACTTGGATAAGCATTTCAGATAAGAGTTAGACAAATCACTCAAAGCACTTTGTTGGCACGGAAGCCAAATCCTCATTTATCCAGGTAAAAGTCTATATTTACATTACTCAAAAATTACAATTTCAGTCTGATTACGAAGATTTCTCTGAAGTAGAGCAGGAAGCTTGTCATCCTTACCTGGCATAGACGTGACTCCAAACCTACAGCAATGTGGTTGACTTTTAACTGCCCATTGGGCAATTACAAATTGGCAATAAATGCTGGCTTTGCCAAAGATGCCTACATCCCATGCATGAATAAAAAGGTAACATGTTAGCACTCTATTCTTTTTTTATCAGTGTATGGTGCATAAATTGTATGGTCATGGAATGTGACAATCTAAACCAATCATAATGTCCCTCCTGAGGAATGGATGAGTAAATGGTGATTTACTGGATCAATATGCCAGTTTTGTAGTCACCACCTTAACGTAACCAAATATCTACAAATGGTTTCAAAATAAGGGGGTACCCATTTAAAGAAAGAGCAGGACACGTTTTTCTCTCTCAATAGGTTGAGAGTTTTGGAATTCCCTCACTCAAAAGACAGTGGATGTAGATTCTTTAAATATTTTTAAGGTGGAGGTTAACAGATTCTTGATGACTAAGAGAATGACAGATTATTGAGGATATATGGGAATGTAGAACTGAGGTTAAAATCAGATCACCCATGATGTTACTGAATGACGGGCAAGAACGAAGGGCTGAGTGGCCTATTGCTTTTCCTTTCTTTTTAATATTTCTATAACAACCAGGAAGTCCTAGTGGTGGCAGAACAGAATTCATCTTGAAGCTGCTAAATATAACCGCTGAGGTAAGTGTTAGATAAACTTGTCATGATTGTTAATAGGCCTCAGTCAAGGGACATAGCCTTTGCTCAGGGGTTCCAACACAGTCGAAGTATTTCAGAACTTCATCATAAGTCAAGGGTAGCCTCCAATACCAGTCCACCCCCTGGTTAGCATGGTCACGTTCAGGATGCTCTCCTCACAAGGAGCCGAGTTACGAGCGGCACACCACTCCTTTTGACTCTTCCTGCCCCTTTTTCAGGGCTGTTTTCTCATGGAATGAGGGAGAGCCAGGTATTAAGGAAGGAATGGTACAACTGTTACTGCTAACGCAGGTGTCCTGAGTGAGTGCACAACGCAGAGGGCAGGCAGGGTTAGTGCCTCGGCGAGTGAGGGAAGATGTTGCAGACAATAATGAGAATGTTAGAGTATGATTCTTGGCAGGTAGTGTGTACAGCAGCAGAGATTGAGTGTGAGGTAGTGGAGAGAAGATGGTAACACTTACCCTGATGGAGTGGCAAAAGTCATTGAGTTTCTTTGTTTTTGCTGGGCAATCTCCCAAATGGCTGATGATGCTTTAACCCAAGTGCCAACCTCTGTCATGTTTAGCTTCGTTTGGTATCATGGACCCCACTGGTGGGAGGTGAGGGGGGCATGTATTGCATTAGCACTACCCCTTCCAGCAGGACCTCCCGTGAAGCAGAGCCCCCATCTGCCATGTCCAGGAAAATGTCAGGACAGCTCCAGACTGACAGTACTTCTATGGGTATATAATGGACTTTTAAATATGGTGCATATGCAAGGAATGTCAGTCTTACACGCGTTTTGGGAATGCTGCTGTTAGATCACTTTGCGGAGGGACAAGGACCCAACTCACCAGGCTATACCTCAGGGCTATTCACATACAGTCTTAGCATTCACTCACTTAGCATCGACCTGCATGCTCCTAGCCTCCAAGTGCAGTCACGCAACCAAGCAGCTAGTCTTGCTGATCAGCAATCTTCAGTCAATGGGGAATGCAGTTTGTTGCACAGCAGCGTGCCAAGACAATCTCATACTGGCATCTTGTGCCTGCAGCTGATGAAGCAAACTCACTGCATGTGCAGCAAGTCGGCAAAGTTTTAGGGTGTGTGGTGATCACTGAACTCCATAGATGCACCCGTCTCCAGGGGTTCCTGACACTAGGGCAGATAGCAGTTCAGGGATTACCACGGGAGAAAGTGAGAACTGCAGATGCTGGAAATCGGAGTCGAGAGTGTGGTGCAGGAAAAGCACAGCAGGTCAGGCAGCATCCAAGGAGCAGGGGAATCAACGTTTTGGGCTTAAGACTGAGTATAAGCCCATTCCTGATAAATGAATTCTCCTGCTCCTCGGATGCTGCCTGACCTGCTGTGCATTTCCAGCATCACACTCTCGACAGTGATTAGCCATGGTCAGGCTTCTTGTTGTGCAGTTTGCACTCAAGGGGCCTATGTTTCTGCAGTACAGCCACTTCTCTGGCTCCATAGCAGCCAGTCAGGTGGGAGGGGGGTGAGTTCTGACACAGTCGGGGAGGTGTACAGCCAATAGTCAGATATTTGGGCACTTCTGCAGCTGAAAATGTGTTTCTGGAAAAGCGCAGCAGGTCAGGCAGCATCCAAGGAGCAGGAGAATCGACGTTTTGAGCATGAGCCTTTCTTCAGGAATAAGAAGGGCTCTGCCATGAGCCATTCCTGAAGAAGGGCTCATGCCCGAAACGTCGATTCTCCTGTTCCTTGGATGCTGCCTGACCTGCTGCGCTTTTCCAGCAACACATTTTCAGCTCTGATCTCCAGCATCTGCAGTCCTCACTTTCCACTTCTTCTGCAGGCCTGTTTGATTTGGTCACTCCAAGGGGTGGTGAGAAACTCTCTTGTCAAAGATGGGGTGGGGATTAAAAGGGTGGCACTGCCACTGTAAGGAGAATAGCTAAGCTATTCTTCCATCTTGGAGGCTGCAAGAATGGATAGAAAGAGTATCATGCAGGAGAGGGTTTCATTTATGGTCAGGAGGACATTGGCTTCAAGGGAGAGACAGTGTATGAATACACCTGGCCTGGTCACCTCTGATGCCAAGGACTGGGGTGAGATGCAGAGCAAGTGTTCGCTGATGTCAATAGGTTTGTATTTTATTCTCAGGCCCAAGCTGTCCCTACCTGGTCACATAGTTGCTGACTAGCAGAAAGTCTTTGTCACTGATAACTGGTCACTGATCCAGGGACCAATCAACCACTTGTTGCCAAGCAAACTCCATTTGTGCACAACCCCTTTGCTTCAATTTGTCTTCAAATTAACCAGTGCTCCAACAAGCAGTTGTGTAAACATTGTGTCTTAAGTTAAGAGCTATCAAAACATACAACAATCTTAAAGCAATTCTTGTTTTATACCCAGTTCTTTTCCTCTTTCAGTCCATAAATTAGAAAAATGTGACGTCATGGTCTTCACTGCCCAAAAAGTGCTCCCTGTTGCCTCCATCATGCTAGAACCTAAAAGTGTGCAATGGGGGAGAAAATAGCTGTAACCACACTCAGAATAGGAGGGGGATGCAGGAGCAGCCAATGAAGAATTTTGAGAGAAATAACATTACACACGGACCCAAAAGCTGTACCGGATGCAGAACTGTATGGTCCCTAATTATTAACCATTCTAATATATTGGCTTACTAATTTCTCTGCACCTTCCAGCCACAGCCATTACTGAGCCTCTCACTCACAACAACACTTTTGGTTACCTAGGCCTGCAAAAGTACAAGAGTGTTGTAGGACAAAGGGCATTGATGTCAGCAGGACTTTTGCCCTGTATTTGCCTTGTTCACTTTGTTTCCAGATGCTGCAGCAGGCTCTTAAAACAGGCACTGACCCATGCGCATCCCGTGTAGTCATGAGTTATACATCATTCTGGCACCGTTACATTCAGGGCTACACAAACAGACTTACAATCAGATGTAAGGTCAAAACACTGCAAGCATCGTTACTCTCAATAAGGTTCCTTCTTCCTCTGCCCTTGACTATGTTTTAGTGGACTCTGGTTCTGTAACGGGAAACAGGGAGCTTGCACAATGGTGAAACCCATTGGCCCTGGAGATTTGATTAGATAACCAAGTGGGTATTTGTGTCTGGTTGGGCCGGATACACTTATGGTCCTCTTGCCACATAAAATGGACCCTCCTCCTTGTTGCCTTCCAAGGGTGAGCAAATCACATGGAGGTGGAAGGCCAAATCCACCTTTGGAGTGTACTGAGTAGAGACTGTGTGAGAAACAAAGCTCACACACTTCAATAATTGCAGTCCGAGACACAATCTGAATCAGTAGTGTCCTTTATTTTACTCTTGCAAGAGGGTGTGATGGCCAGTGTCTACAAGGTAAGGGACACACACACACCAAATTCAATTAATACACAATATTTATAATTTGGTTTCTTTTTTTTTCATTGCTCCTCCCCTGTTTACATCTTCCACTTCCCTAAGACTGGAACCCATTACTCCTGTTTATCTCTTGCCTTATCCGGCCTTGTCTGTGACAAAATGCTTATTTCTGGCCTCACAAGGCCGTTTGACCTCATCCCGCTGTAGGTCATTGTTAGGCATATTCTTTCTTCACCATTATCTACTCCCTCCATCTGTACCTTCCCCTACCATACTGATCCTTATGACCCTTTTAATTGGGGTTTGTTCCTGTGTTTCTGTACAAGTGGGAAACAGATGTTTATACCTACTGTTTGTACAGGCGTATCGAGCTTAAATTCCTCCCCTCACAGCATCTTATCTATTCGCCTGTAATATCTACCATTGTTTTGCAGTCATGTTTCATTCTTGTATACAATTTTAGCTAATACAAAAGCAATTATGTGTTTCCTCCACATAGTTTCCATTCTTGTTGACTCAGCTCTTGGCTAAAACAATTATACACTGGTGTGAGTTCATTTATTTTGTATAAGTAATTAGAATTGCAGAAGTAACACTATTTTTCCTACATCCCACAACTGTGTGTGTGTGTGTGTGCACATCCCAGTCACTTGGTGAGGGAGGGGCATGTGGACTGCATGCCAGGCTCCTCCCATCCCCCCCCATTGCCATGTTTTTCTCAACACTAAAAACTAAGTGCACCTCTCCAGCAGACTGTGACTCTACATGGCTGCTAGCAATCTGCACAGGGAGGCAGCCAGACAGTTTGCATGTCTCGCTGCACTGCTGCAGCTTCTGGACAATAAGGGTTCTTGCGTCTGACATACTTGTCTACTTTTCCTCCCTGTTCAGGTGAACAAAGTCCCTGGTTGCTGACATTACAGGATCCCCTCCTGTCTGGCCCTGACCAGGCGCCTGGTCCCTGGATGTCCTCCCAAGAGCTAGATGGTGATTTCTCCTTGGTTGGGCTGTGGAGCTGTCACATTGAGGTACTCACCAAACTGTGAGCTACTCACCCACACTTTCCAAGATCAATGTTACCACCACGGTGACTGTATCTGGGCTGGGGTGGGACGCAGGAGACAACCTTGTCAAGGCCTTTTCTGAGGCCTCTTGTCCTCAGAGACCAAAGAGTTGACTTCTGGGTGAGCTGATATGTCACTGCAGAGCTGATGGAGATGTTGGCGCTGCTTACAATCTGGAAAGAACGAGAGAGCAAGTGAGCGAGAAAGCATCATGACCAGAAATGGAGGACTCTGACAGCCAGATTACTGTGATGGTTATAATGAAATGAAGAGTGATACTTTTTCAGTTAGTGGGACATGTCTCTTTTTATCTGAACAGGAGCAGTCCACCTTCTTCTGCGAGTGCCAGAATTCTTCCCTCATGGAGGGTGAGGATTCAAATATTGGGCACCCTTTACCAATGGGGGCTCTTTCCACCATGTTATAGACTGCCTTCTTCTGTAATGAGGTAAAGGGAAGGACTGAATGAGATGAAAGTGTGTGACATGCTTGTTTAGTGTTGGTCCTGGTGGTATGGTATTCCAATAGAGTGAGGATGCAGGGCAGAGGAGGCTATAAAAGGTTAGTAGGGTGGGAGAGTGAATGAGAGAAGGTGTTGCAGGCAATAGTGCAAGTCAGAAGTCACATGACACCAGGTTATAGTCCAACAGTTATTTTAAATCACAAGCTTTCAAAGCACTGCTCCTTTAGGTAAAGTGGAGAATAGCACTCCGATAGCTTGGCACAAACTAAAAAGGCAGAGATGTAATGGCAAGATAATTCCAGGTAATTAAGAGTGTAACAGGTAAGTGAAAATAGTGTCAGTGGAATGTAGACAGGCTGAATAACAATGATGCAAATAACAATAACACATAATGGTGCAAGTGATTGAGCATGTGCCTTGGTGGGAGATGGCTGCAGTAGCAGTGGAAGAGTGAATGTGAGGTAACAGGGAGAGGAGTGTGGCATCTATCCTGGTGCAGCGGAGGAGGTGATTGACCTTTATATATCTCTCCAGATAGTTGAGATGATGCTGACCCAGATGGTGACTTCAGACCATGCTGCCATATTCTCGTTATGTGGCCTTCTTCTGCTGGAACTCTGGGAAGAGATGGGTCAGTAGCTAACGAGGAACATTTGGTAAGCTGCGACAAGAAATCTCTCCAAAAATGCAACTCTCATTCAACCAAGCTAAGATGAGATTCAGCTAACTGCTTCATTTAAAGTGCCTGGGTACTGAGAGATGGAAAGTCATGTGACAAGTCAACCCTTTAAGTCCACATTTTCTCAGTAGATCTGTGGAAAACCAGTTTCAGGAAATGACCCAAGTGGTAACTCTTCTACCTCCATCCTTATCTTCCCAAACCTGCCCAGTAATCCAGCAAATCACATCCCCTGAATTTAAATTCATTGGAAGCTTTTGAAAAGACACTGATTGCATTATTGCTATTTTTGACGCAGGCACATTTCTGCAGTGTCTCAAGCAGTAACATTGTAAGCTCAGTGATTACATGGCTCATGAGCACATTCCCATCCAGTTGTCATGGCAACATCTGCAGCCTAAATAATTATTTTGGAGCCTGCCACTCCCTTCGCTGCCCCACACCCATTCCCTTGCCCCTTCACTCACTGCCCTAGTTGCCAATTTGATGTCACTCCTTTGCTGCCCCAGTCACCACTTTACGGCTGTCCTTCTCAGAGTCATGGAAGTCAAAAGCACAGAAAAAAGCCCTTCAGTCCATTGCGTCTGGGCCACTCCAGCTAGTGCCTGACTATCCTAATCCAACTTCCCAGCACTTGGCCCATAGTCTTGTATGCAAAAGTGAAGACTGCAGACGTTGGAGATTAGAGCCAAGAGTGTGGTGCTGGAAAACACAGCAGGTCAGGCAGCATCCGAGGAGCAGGAAAAATCAATGTTTCGGGCTTCCTGATGAAGGACTTTTGCCCGAAATATCGATTTTTCCTGCTCCTCGGATGCTGCCTGACCTGCTGTGCTTTTCCAGCACCACGCTCTTGGCCCATAGCCTTGTATGCCTTTGGTGTTGCACAAAGTCATAGAGATGTACAGCATGGGAACAGACCTTTCAGTCCAACTCGTCCATGCTGATCAGATATCCTCATTTAATTTAATCTCATTTGCCAGCATTTGGCCCATATCCCTCTAAATCCTTCCTAAGCATGTACCTATCCCAGATGCCTTTTAAATATTGTAATTGTACCCAACGTCCACCACGTGCTCTAGCAGGTCATTCCATTCACATACCACCCTCTGTTGTTCTTTTTAGATCTTTCTCCTCTCCCCTTTAAACCTATGCCTTCTAGTTTTGGACACCCCTACCTTGGGGAAAAGACCTTGAACTATTCACCTGGTGTGCTTCACAATTTTCTGAACCTCTGAGGTCACCTCTCAGCTTCTGACACTCCAGAGAAAATAGTTCAGCCCCTCCCTATAGCTCAAACTCTCCAACCCAGGCAACATGCTTGTAAATCTTTTTGATAACTTTTACATTTAACATACCTTTCCTATAGCAAAAAGACCAGAATTGGATGCAGTATTCCAAAAGTGGTCTAACCAATGTTCTGTACAGCTGCAACAGCTTCAACTCCTATACTCAATGCACTGACAATAAAGGAAAGCATACTAAACACCTTCTTCACCACCCTGTCTACCTGTGACTCCACTTTCAAGGAACTATGCACTCCAAGGTCCCTTTGTTTGGCAACACTCCCCATGACCTTACCATTAAGCATATAGGTCCTGCCCTGATATGCCCTACCAAAATGTTGCATCTCACATTTGTATAAATTAAACTCCATCTGCCACTCCTTGGCCCATTAGCCCAAGTGATCAAGATTTCATTGTAATCTGAGGAATGACCATACATTATAAATTTTGGTGTCAAACTCGAAATTTACTAACCATTCCTTCTATATTCATGTCCAAATCATTTATATAAATGACAAAAAGCAGTGAACCCATCACCAATCCTTGCAGCGCACCGCAGGTCACAGACCTCCAGTCTGAAAAGCAACCCTCCAGCACCACCTTCTGTCTCCTATCTTTTAGCAAATTTTGTATCCAAATGGCTAGTTCTCCCAGTATTCCATGTGATCTAACCTTGCTAACTAGTCTACCATGTGGAACCTTGTCAAACACCTACAGAAATCCATATAAATCATGCTCACCACCAAGCCTTTATTAATCTTCTTTGTCACTTCTTCAAATAAAACTCAATCAAGTTAGTGAGACATGATTTCCCACACACACAACTTTGTTGATTATTCCTAATCAGTCCTTGCCTTTCCAGATACATGTAAATCCTATTCCTTCAAATGCCTTCCAAAAACTTGCCCACCACCAATGTCTGGCTCACCAGTCTATAGTTTCCTGGCTTTTCCTTACCACCCTTCTTAAATAATGGCACCATGTTAGCCAACCTCCAGTCTTCTGGTACTTCACCCATTGCTATCAATAATACAAATCTCAGTAAAGGGCCCAGTAATCACTTCCTTAATTTCCCACAGAATTCTAGGGTACGTCTGATCTGGTCCCAAGGAATTATCCATCTTTGTGTGTTTTAAGGCATCCAGTACCACCACCTCTGTAATATGGACACATTTCAAGATATTGCTATTTATTTCCCCAAGTTCTCCAGCTTCCATACCCTTCTCTGCAGTAAACACTTATGCAAAACACTCGTTTAGTATGTTCCCTGTCTCCTGCTGTTCCACACAGGTGGCCTTGCTGATCTTTAAGGGGTATGAGGGGTTATAGCCTCTACCACCCTTACTGGTAGTGAGTTCCAGATCCCTATCACTCTCTGGGTGAAAGACCTTTTCCCACGTCCCCTCTCAATCTCCTGCCCCTTACCTTAAATTTATCACCCCAGTCACTGATCCCTCCATCAAGGGTAAAAAGTTTCTTCCCATGCCCCTCATAATTTTATACAGGCTGTTCTGTTATAATGTGGTGGCTCTCTTCCTGTGTGATCCTGTATTAAAAGAGAATCATATAATAGCAGCACCACTTAAACCAATGGGACCAGAATTGCATTCTAACCAATACAGGTGAGGAAAGTTCGCTTTCTACAAATAACGGTCTAAATTCTTCAATTGCATCACAGCCAAATCGCATTGAAGAAATGCAGATTATAACAGAACCAACTATACACATCAATCATTCCCCCCTCAACTCTGTCTCCTCTGATCCAAGACAAACAACCTCAATCTATCCTCTCTTTTCATACTTAAAGCTCTCCAGCCCAGGCAATATCTTAGTAAATCTCTTCCTAAAGCAGTGAATGGGACAATAAGGGGATTGGTGAGCAGAGTGATGACTGGAGCAACAGAAAGGGTGATAGGAGAAGTGGTAAGGAAGCAGCTGAGTGAGGTGAACAGTGAGTATTGAATGGATAACAGGTATCCATGATATCATTGACCCTTCACATGCACTTACAAATGGAATGGGTTCCATCTTCCTGTTCCATAAGACATAGGAGTGGAAGCAAAGCCATTCGACCCATCGAGTCCACTCCACCATTTAATCATGGCTGATGGGCATTTCAATTCCACTTACCCACACTGTCCTTGTAGCCCTTAATTCCTTGCGAGATCAAGAATTTATCAATCTCTGTCTTGAAGACATCCAATGTCCCAGCCTCCACTGCACTCCGTGGCAATGATTTCCATAGGCCCACCACTCTCTGGCTAAAAAAAAAAATCTCTCCTCATTTCTGTGCTAATTTGACCCCCTCTAATTTTTAGGCTGTGCCCACAGATCCTAGTCTCCCCACCTAATGGAAACCAATTCCCAGCATCCACCCTTTCTAAGCCATGCATTATCTTCTAAGTTTCTATTAGATCGCCCCTCAACCTTCTAAACTCTAATGAATACAATCCCAGCTGATCATATGTTAGGCCTACCATTCCAGGGATCATCCATGTGAATCTCTGCTGGACACGCTCCAGTGCCAGTATGTCCTTCCTGAGGTGTGGGGCCCAAAGTTGGACTCAGTATTCTAAATAGGGCCTAACTAGAGCTTTATAAAGTTTCAGAAGCACATCGCTGCTTTTATATTCCAACCCTCTTGAGATAAATAACAGCATTGCATTTGCTTTCTTAATCACGCACTCAACCTGCAAGTTAACCTTCAGAAAATCCTGGACTAACACTCCCAGATCCCTTTGTACTTTGGCTTTATAAATTTTCTCTCCGTTTAGAAAATAGTCCATGCCTGTATTCTTTTTTTCCGAAGTGCAAGACCTCGAACTTGCTCACATTGAATTTCATCAGCCATTTTCTGAGCCACTTGCCTAAACTGCCTAAATCTTTCTGCAGCCTCCCCACCTCCTCAGTACTACCTGCCTCTCCACCTAACTTCGTATCATCGGCGAACTTCGCCAGAATAGCCCCTGTCCCTTCATCCAGATCATTAATATATAAACTGAACAGCTATACAGTTCCAGATGCACAGCGAGAGTGGCGCTGACTTCCTGTTCCAGTGAGGCTGTAGCAGGAGATTCTTATTTTGTATGAATCATAAACAATGCAAAACAGAACAAATAATTGCACCAGGACAGACGAGAATATTTGAGATGCTAAACTTGGACATGGTTGACTATCCAAGTCGATGCCATGCAAATGATCAACTATCCAGATGCTTGTCACTAGAGACTTCACTACGCCTCAACAGTTACAACAAAATGTACAGCTGTATCAGGGGAATAATAGGGAGGAATAAGAAACCTAATCATGTAAATAACTGAGCAAATATATTCTGTAGGGAGACTGAAGCAGAGAATTTAAAACATTGCTTCTGAATTTATAGTCAAATGCAGAGAGGGAAAAAAGTTTACAACAACTCATTATAAAAGGTGTTTGGAGAGAGAAGTTCAAAAATGACTTGCAATTTAAGCAGGTTTTGTAAAATGTTAATCAGCGCGGCTCTGTACCTTTCAGCATAATTTTGTTATTTAGGCCAGGATTCAACATGGGCCATGGGGGTCTTACCCACTAGTTGCAGACTTGGCAGGAGCCTCATGTCACTTAAATTCCCAAAAGACCTGATACTATTAATTCTAATCAGGCATTCACTCGGGCAGCCTCAGGTTAGCCCCCCAATTAAGCCCCTTCTAGGATGGGATGCCACCATCCCATGGTCAGAGGGCAGCAGCTTGGTGATACCTGCTGTGCCAACTGTGGTGGTAGCCATTGCCAGTGCTGCATTGCAGCCTGTAGGAAGAGGCTTTGATGGATCTCTAAATAGAGATGTATATGGGCAGGATAGAAACATAAAAACTAGCAGCATGAGTAGGGCATTCAGCCCATCGAGCCTGTCCTTCCATTCAATATGATCATGCCTGATCCTCTATTTCAGTGCCATATTCCACTTTCTCCCTATATGTGTTTAGTATCTAAATCTTTATCTGTTTCTTAAATATATTCAGCATCTTATCCTCTACAACCTTCTGGGGAAAGAGAGTCAAGGTAGAAAGGAGGATCAGAAGCAAAGTCAAAGGGTGGCATCCTGCTGACCCTCTACATCTCGATGGCAGGTCCCTCGATTGGACAAAGTGTACCAGAATAGGCTGCTGACAAACCCAACAGGTCTTGCTGGATGACTTCCCTGGTTAGCAAGACCCTGCCTTTTGCTCCTGTTGTTCTAACAGGTCAGAATCAGTTAGTCTTTAAGTCAATCGCCACTCACAAGCTATCCCACCTTACAGGAGGAGACGATAGTCTGGGTGTTAAACTCTGGATTAACAGTCCAGAGATAAGGTAATGTTCTACAGATCCAGATTCAAATCCTGCCACAGCAGATGGTAAAATTTGAATCCATTACAAATGATGACCATGAATCCATTGTCAGGAAAAACTCATCTGGTTCACTAATGTCCTTTATGGAAGAAATCTGCCATCCTTACCTGGTCTGGCCTTCATGTGACTCCAAAACCACAGCAACATGGATGACTCTTGACTGTCCTCTAGGCAGTTAAGGCTGGGCAATAAATGCTGACACAGCCAGAGACACCCAGATCTTGTGAATTAAAAAGGACTTAATCAGAAGAAGATGGGGAGAGGTTGGATTCTCCAACCCATGCCAGTGCACCCAGCAACCACCAACCTCCAACCTCTGAATTTGCCCACTCTGGTCAAATTCATCCATCATTATATTTAAATAATGGCTTCAGTGCATGTACTGAACAGGTGTTGGAGAAACCTGTGTTTATAATGCAAACTAATGTTGCAAACGCTGTGGACGAAAGTTTTTGTTGTGCGGCCCCCTGCAATCATGGAATCTGGTGCAGGCTTGGCTGGACACCATTTTGGTAAGGGGGAATTAGAGTCATCCTTTATCTGCATCAGGTGGCTTCAGGCCATTCATCAGCAGGTGAGGAGCTGAGAGCTGCGTTTACAACTTTGGCCTCAGTCTGAGTCAGCCATCACCAGTGCTAATTGCTTCCAGGGAGAGTGACATTAAGAAATATAACAAAACAAAAGCCTATATACTGTGATTTGGTTTTGATCTTAGCCTCTTGGCTCCTCAGACCATCCCCACTGAGCACAAGATATTAGCACCCTGAGAGTGAGGTACTTAAAAATGGATGCTGCTGAATTTGGAACTGTAGTCAAGTCCCAGGCTATCCCTAAGCAAAGCCATAAAATATCCACGAATATATATACTAGCAAATTTCAATTGCAGTCTACGAAGAAAAAGTTTCTCTTCTGCAAGGATTTTTACCTTTATCAGGATTTGAAGATACTGGTGTTGGACTGGGGTGTAAAAAATTAAAAGTCACACAACACCAGGTTATAGTCCAACAGGTTTATTTGGAAGTACTAGCTTTCGGAGCACTGCTCCTTCATCAGGTGGTTGTGGAATATAAGAACATAAGACACAATATATAATTTTCAATATATAATTTCAGTTACATCACACTCTAAACATTTGCTATAAATTGTGTCTTATGATCTTATATGCCACAACCACCCGATAAAGGGGCAGTGCTACAAAAGTCAGTGCTTCCGAATAAACCTGTTGGACTTTAACCTGGTGTTGTGTGATTTTTAACTTTGTGCCTTTATCAGGAGATGATAAAGGGTAACTAGACCCAAAACAAAAACTCTGCTTTCTCTCCACAGATGCTGCCAAAACTGCTGAGTTTCTCCAGCAGTTCCTGCTATTGTTTCAGATCTCCTGTTCTTGGTTTTATTTTCATATTTAACTCACTGCCACGTCTCTTCCAGGTATGTTACTTCTGTTATGGCTCCAAGTGTTTGACAAAGTATTTGCCAGAACTTGCTTCCACAGCCTTATCTCATTCCTCAATATGTGCCTCAATTCAGATGCACACCACATGGATTTTGACTGAAGCTTTATCCTTTGTGTCTTGAATCCACCCAGGTTTATAGGTATCTCCGTGATGTACTTCACTTCTCAAGACAGCTGTTCTTACTGCATTCTGAGATCTACATTCAGTGCTATGAGTCGCTCTCCATCTGCACCACCTCACTCTGTCATGGCCCCCAGTTTCACTTTATTCTCCAGCTTGTTCACCGTTGTGACAGGAAGCGCTTTCTCTTCCTTTCAGGCAGGAAGGAACACAAGCTGCAACAACTCCGAAGTACCCATGCCGCTCTGTAACCTTACTCCCCTTCCCTCTATCTCCTCACCCCACCATTTTCAGTTATTTACTAACCCTTCCGATATTCTATTCTCTGATGCTGAACCTCTGTTATTCAGCAAAGGTCTTAGCTTTATCGCTCTGTGCCCCTACCTCTCATCATTTTCAGGCGCAAGACGATGTTGAACTCTACTCCATTCTCCTCTGTGTCTATTTCTTTGGATAGGAATCCCTGTTCCACTAATCCCTTTGTTCACCTCCAACACTCTCTCCTTTCACCAGCATCCCTCCCTCTGGCCTTCTAGCTGTCCTTGATCTGCTCAGTGAGAACTGTCGATTTGACATCTGTCAACTTAATTGTTCTGCTACCTCCACTCCTCACCTGTTCATAGCTTTGTGAGATGCCTATCAATGGAAATGTCTGCATGCCAAAATGTTTATTCTTGGTTACTGATTTCTCCGAGGAAAACTTTAGATTTATCTTCTACTGGAGACTGTTCAACCTCATTTCTTTATTTATGAGGGCGCTTCTTCACTCTTTTTTTCCCTGTGGCTGTGCCCTTCTTCAGCACATTTTATGCAAGTGATCTACATTTCTCAATAAAAGCTTTTGGTTCTAACAGCTGGGCACTGTTCACCTCATGAGGTTTCTTTGCACCACACTGTGGCATGGATACTTGTCTGGTGTCTGTCCTACTCACTGAATTAACTTACCTGCTGTATCTTTTGTGGTTTTATGCCTCAAGAAATGGATTTTCTATGTCAGGCTTTATATTTTCCTTTCTGGACTGACGGTTTCTCTTCCAGACCTTTGTGCTTCACTCACCGTATTAATGGTACATTTAAAGCATGGACTTATTTGCATGATGATCGATTTAACAAAAACTCATTAGCAATGCATGCTGAAAACTGGACTTCTATATATTTTGACGTTAAGTCATTTTAGTCAGTACTAACATGCAACCAACATTAATGAAATATCTGTGGATTCACCTGGATGATGCACTTTGGATTTCAACTTGCTCTTTCTAGAGTTATATTAGTTCTGAGATTGAAATAATTATCAATACGTCTTCAAATTCATCCAATAGTTTACTCATTCCTTAGTGAGCAATAAGAACATCTGCTAAACTCCCAGTTGCGTAGAGGAGTGTATTTGTTTGTTCAGCTTCTATCTTACTATCCAGTTTAGAAGATACTCTATAGCTCAAGATTTGTCTACTTCAGGATGTCCAGTTGTGGTCTGTTTGGCCCATGTCTGAATCTTAATCTCCCTGACAATCGTATTTCAGATTTTGGTACTTTGTGTTTGTTAAAGATTTTCATTCTGTAGTAATGACAGTTCTCGTATGTTTTATTATTGTACTGGATGGTTTTATTAAGCTCTCCTCACAATTAATCTCACAAAACATCTACTATTTTGCCCATTTGAGTAAGATCAAATGAAATCGACCATACATAATTAGATTGTGATTATTTCTGAGGCTCTAATCATCACTTGTGAAATACATTTGCTTTATGTTGTAGGTTTAAAGTGAAGCTTGCTGTGAGGCTGGTCCGTTTTTTGAAGACAGAAGTGAAATCTTAATAGGCTGAATCCAGTGGCTAAAAGCAATTACTGGAGTGAGTTTATTTTTACTTTCTGAGGCAAGTTATTGAAAATGTATCTAGATCTCAAGCAAAGACAAACATTCCAAAACTATGGAGAGATTACCTAATGATAAATGGTCAAAGATACAAGTGTCAAAATAATCTAGAGGTTGAAAGTTAACAGAAATCTAATAACTAAACATAATTTCTTTAGTACCCAGGACAAAGCTTGAATCATTTACACATGACAGAGTAATCAGAAGAATGACATAGAGTTCATCCTGCTCTCCACCTTAATTTATCATTTTTAAGAGTTTAGCTTCCAACCTGGGGTTAAGAGATAGCGCCATGGTCTGGAAATTGAATTACAGCCTGCAGGAACGCTTGGGTCTGACAAACAGATTTATAGTTTGCAACTGGGTTGTTTTATTGTATTTGCCCATGCAGTAAACATAGTGAAAAGTGAATGTTATTATCATGTTTCTCACCTGGATCTTGTCATAATTTTGGAGAGAGTTATAATTGGAAGGATTGACAAATTGCTATGAAAAGCTAATGATGGGTACCTGCTCATGCAGGCTGCCCTTGCTGATTTGAAAACTGTGGATCTTGTCTTTGTGAGATGAAGTTCAGTGAGCCTATATATAACCGTAAATAAAATTATCATAGGTAAAATACCTATGATAAAAAGAGGAAATTTCTATAAGCTCGTTACTCACCAACAGAAATGCCTTATTGTTCCATTATTAATGCAGTTACATACCTGTTAATTTTAATAAAGTCCTATTAAGAAATTCATACAATTAATCAGTTTTTAGTGGGATATATTATGGGGGTTAAAAGTGATACTGCATTCATATCTTTCACTATTAGCCACATGTAAATTAAACCAGGTTGCAAAACAGTTAACCATTAATGTTGTTTTGGATATCAACTGGGTATAATCCAAAATAAATGTAATTACAATTTATCATGTCTACCTTAATTACGTGCAATTATCCTTTAGACTGGTACTTTGCAGAAAACATGCAAGGCTAATAGTGTTGTTTTTTTAAACTGTGCAATGTGATGCTGTAATAAATCAAAATACAACAATTAACACGAGGATTTTTTTTACCGATAATAACCTCAAACTACCAGTCACACCAATCTGTGATGAACTGGCTGTCATGTACGTTTTGCAAAAGGTTTCACCTGGGTGGCTTGGAGAGCAAGGATGATAGAATCAAAGAGCACAGGAGATGTTAAGGAGCTATCAATGCTTCAGTGGCAATGTTCTCTGCCTTGGTTCTGCCCTACCTGTTTACTTTTCATGCAAGACTAAGTGTTTTGCACATTTGTGCCTTAAGCTCACATCTAATTTTTCTAAATCATCATGATGGGATTAAACTGTAACCACAGGAGGGATGGAAAGAAAGTGGCTTTGAGATAGTGAAAAAGAAAACGTTGCCGAATGGTCCGGAATGTTTGAAAGTTAACAACCACTTGCATTTATGTAACACCTTTTAAGATAATAATCATCTCTGCACAGCACATGGAGTCATTATCAAAAACGTTTGATGCCAAATTCCCACTTAAGGCATTAAAAGAAATTCCTTTGCAGTGAACGTTGCTGGAATATGCAATGTTTTGACAAGGCAGAATATTTGTAACATAGACCGTTGTGTCATTTTTGAGAAGATTGGATAAATATTTAAATTGGATATAGGATTAAGGTAAAGGCAGGGCAGTGAAGTTAGTCTGATTGCTGTGGGGGGAAAACCATAACTTCTCACTTTCTCTCATTGTATTCCATTTCTTTGCCCACTTTCCTAGCCTGTCCAAGTCCATCTGCAGCCTTTGGCTTCCTCCCACAGTCCAAAGATGTGCAGGTTAGATTGATTGGCTATTCTAAACTGCCCTGTAGCATCCAAGGATTAGCCGTGATTAATGTGGGGTTATGGGAATCAAGTAGTGGGTTGGGTCTGCTTTTTGGGATGCTTTTTGGAGGGTGGATGCAGATTCAATGGGCCAAATGACCTCTTTCTGACCGGTAGGGATTCTAATGAATTGGATTTTTGTCCTTTTACACACAGTTCCTCTGCAGCGCAGATGGGCTATCCTGAATCCAGGCACTAGGCATGCAACAAATACTTCGGGACTCTCGATCCTTGCTGAGAGAAAAATGTCAATTCCCCTGACTATATTATGCCTGATTACAACTACATTTCTCTTTTCTTCTCCTCTGTTGAATGGCTCCCTGTACCACGGTGCTATGGTCAATTTGCTCATCTTCTCTACAGCCTTCATAAGACCATAAGACATAGGAGTGGAAGTAAGGACATTCGGCCCTTCGAGTCCACTCCACCATTCAATCATGGCTGATGGGCATTTCAACTCCACTTACCCGCATTCTCCCCGTAGCCCTTAATTCCTTGTGACATCAAGAATTTATCAATCTCTGCCTTGAAGACATTTAGCGTCCCGCCCTCCACTGCACTCTGCAGCAATGAATTCCACAGGCCCACCACTCTCTGGCTGAAGAAATGTCTCTGCATTTCTGTTCTGAATTTACCCCCTCTAATTCTAAGGCTGTGTCCACAGGTCCTAGCCTCCTTGCCTAACGGAAACAATTTCCTAGCGTCCACCCTTTCCAAGCCATGTATTATCTTGTAAGTTTCTATTAGATCTCCCCTTAATCTTCTAAACTCCAATGAATACAATCCCAGGATCCTCAGCCGTTCCTCGTATGTTGGACTTAACATTCCAGGGATCGTCCATGTGAATCTCCGCTGAACATGCTCCAGTGCCAGTATGTCCTTCCTGAGGTGTGGGGACCAAAACTGGACACAGTACTTCAAATGGGGCCTAACCAGAGCTTTATAAAGTCTCAGTAGCACAACGGTGCTTTTATATTCCAACCCTCTTGAGATAAGTGACAACATTGCATTCACTTTCTTAATCACGGACTCAACCTGCATGTTTACCTTTAGAGAATCCTCGACTAGCACTCCCAGATCCCTTTGTACTTTAAGCTTTATGAATTTTCTCACCATTTAGAAAGTAGTCCATGCTTGTATTCTTTTTTCCAGAATGCAAGACCTTGCATTTGCTCACATTGAATTCCATCAGCCATTTCCTGGACCACTCTCCCAAACTGTCTAGATCCTTCTGCAGCCAACCCACTTCCTCAGTACTACCTGCCTGTCCACCTAACTTCGTATCATCAGCAAACTTTGCTAGAATGCCCCCAGTCCCTTCATCCAGATCATTAATATATAATGTGAACAGCTGCGGCCCCAACACTGAACTCTGCGGGACACCGCTTGTAACTGGCTGCCATTCCAAAAACGAACCTATTATCCCAATTCTCTGCCTTCTGTCAGACAGCCAATCCTCAATCCATACCAGTAGCTCACCTCGAACACCATGGACCCTCACCTTGCTCAGCAGCCTCCCGTGTGGCACCTTATCAAAGGCCTTTTGGAAGTCTAGATAGACCACTTCCACTGGGTTTCCCTGGTCTAACCTACTTGTCACCTCTTCAAAGAACTCCAACACGTTCGTCAGGCATGACCTCCCCTTACTAAATCCATGTTGACTTGTTCTAATCAGACTCTGCTCTTCCAAGAATTTAGAAACCTCATCCTAAATTGGGGTTTGATGGATTCTAGATCCATTGGGGAATGATGGATTCTAGAATTTTACCAACAACCGAGGTAAGGCTAATTGGCCTATAATTTTCCATATTTTG
>NC_057736.1:21699109-21721998 GCF_004010195.1 Chiloscyllium plagiosum
TAGCACTCGGTCCAGAATAGCCTGCTCCCTTGTGGGCTCCATGACAAGCTGTTCTAAAAATCCATCCTGTAAGCATTCCATGAATTCCCTTTCTTTGGATCCACTGGCAACATTGTTTACCCAGTCCACCTGCATATTGAAGTCTCCCATGATCACCGTGACCTTGCCTTTCTGACATGCCTTCTCTATTTCCCGGTACATGTTGCGCCCCTCCACACAGAAGGCAAGAATCCCAAATCTGTTAGCCAAGCTCAAGTGCTGAGTTTCCTTCAGGAACTCCAGGATCTTTCTATCTGCTTCGCTCATAGTCACACCCTGCTGCCCCAGTTAACTGACAGAATTTGAGGTAGTTAATCTAATGGGTATGACTGTCTCCTGAAACAGTGTCCAGGTAACTTGTCCCTCTTTGATGTTTTGTGAGTTCAGACTCCAGTTTTTTTTTTAATTTTTTTAATTTCAAAAATATACTTTACTCATAAAAATATCTTTACATACTATATTTAAATAGTCACAAACTTAGTTCAGCTCTGGACAGTAGCACATGAAGAAAATAAGCAAACATTGGAGTTTGACTCTATCTAACAAACAAACCAAAGGGATTCCTTACTTAAACTATATTTGTGTATTTGAGGCAGTGGGAGGGTCCGATATCTGAATGCACCCCCCATTTAACTTCAACAGGAAGACCACAAACCGTGGTCTGATCTCCTTGTGGCAGCTTCGGCATTGGTCAGTGATTCCATGTGACTTTTCTTCAGCATATTGGGTTCTAGCCTGGGATTCACAACCACAAGGTTGTTCGGGTGCTCAAGCCCAGAGTCTTAAAATCAACTAAATGCTCTTTTTAAAAAAAAATTATTTTCATTACACTGTGAATCTGGACTTTTTATTTCTTTATTTTTTCTATTTCTTGTTTCCCTAAGCATTTGTACTCCAGAATCTGTGCCTAGGTACTTTTGTGCCTAAGATGATGCTGTAAGTGGTGAATTATAAACTTTTCACTGTACTCGTGTGAGCACATGTGACAATAAAGCTAATTTCATATGCAATGAAAGAGCACGCTGAAGGAAATGAGAGATTTAAGATGCAGGAGTATCAGGTGTTGAAATGAAGATTTGAATCTAATTTAAATTTACCTATCTGATCCTCCTTGAGTGATAGATGTAAATCAATGACTATTTCTGTGAATGACAGATGTTCGTGCTCATCTCAGTGTTGAAATGACTAGTTGCAACACTCAATACCCAGTATAATTCATTCTTCAACAAATGCTGAGATTGAGACCAGTTTGGTATAAATCCTATCAAAGATTTTCTTCTCTGCCATAAATTGCTACCAAGGTTTACTATCTGAATTTTTATTGCTGCAGTTTATATCATGTTTCACATATATTGCAACCATTTCATTCTCGCAATGTTCACCCCTGAGAATAATTTTGTAATGGGGAGAAAAAGGACGTAATCCATTTGAAAGGCAAGAAATCAGTTCATCTCATATGAATTACTTTGTAAAGTGGACATCAGTGTACACTCCATTCAGCAGAACTGCTTTTGATCTCCATGCCAGTTCAGCATTCAGAAAGGTGGATTACAGGTGGAGCTATTGAGTGAAATGAGTCCATCATTTCGTATTGCAGCCTGTAAGAAAAAATATCACATTGGGATTTATTTCCAACTTGTGTTTAGCCTTATTATGCTGTGAAAATCTCCAAATAAGTTTCCAAATGCAATATGTGAACTAGACCAAATTGAAACAGACAAATTGTGAATCTGTATTGAAGAAGGGTCACTGGACTTGAAACATTCACTGTCTTTTCTTTCCACAGCGGGTGCCAGACCTGCCGAGTTTCTCCAGCAATTTGCTTTTGTTCCAGATCTTCGAGACATGCAGTTCTTTGTCTTATTTTAACATATTATGAAAAATGAGTTCACTGAAATTAAACATAAATCTTAATAGGAAACATTCACATTTCTTATATCAACACCTGAAGATATGCATTATTCTGCTAAACTTCAGTTAAAATATCTTTCAAGATATAGGGCATTTGTACTGTTTCCTGTTTGACAGTAACAGCAATTAGAGCGAGAGAGGGAGACCTTCTTTCCCTGCAGAACAAGTCCGTCTAATGGCTGTCCTGAAGCTGTGACCTCCACAGCACACTCATCACTATTAGCAAATCAGCCCATCGGCATACGGTTGGGTTTTAACCCTTTCATGTATAGTCCAGGAAGGGTCAACTACAACCAAATGATGGCTTTCTGCCAAGAAGGTAGTCTGCTAATTTTCACTGCTGCCTCAAGAGATCTGTCTATCTCAGCCTTGATTATATTTAATGATCCAACCTCTACAGGTCTCCACAAAAAAATTCATACAGAAAATTAACCTTTGCATTCTCTGTCTTAAATGGGATACTCTACTCTGAGATATGACCTTGTGTTCCAGACATTCCCTGCAAGAGAAACAACATTTTCACATTAAGGCTGTCATGCCCCTTAAGAATCTTAAATGCTTCAATAAGTTCTCCTCTAATTGTTTTAAACTCCAATGGCAAGATCAGTTATAGAAATGTGGTGAGATTCGAAAAATGAAATTCTCAATGGTGACACAAAATCTGATATTCCACCCAAGGTTTGAATGGTAAGCTGAGAAACCTGCTAGTGAGCAGTGAGAAGCCTATTTGTAAGCATTGAAGTCTCAGTAGTGTTGAATTTTGGCTCATTTGTTAGCAATATCCTATTCTCCCATGTAGTGAAGCAAAACTAGACAGTGACAATTTCTGACCTGAATATCAAAGCAGGTTCCTCGTGACTCCAGCTCAACACTTCCACTTTCAGTGCTCCATCTTGGCAAACGGATCTCAATATCTCAGGGCACACTCCATGGGCAACAACGACCTATCACCTTGTCCACAGAGGTTGACGTTGAACACACACCAGCCTCACCACATCCTCATGGTGCGCTATCTTGGAATAGAGTTCACCACTTCAATACTGCTGTTTATAGAGCAATGGCATCTTACAATGTAATGTTGCCGGACCACTTTGCACACAGGGGCTGGTACTTAACACATGCATCAAAGCAACTTCCATCTCAGGGTTCTGTTGGGATGCACATGGGACAGTAATTGTGAAGCGAGGCCATATAACATTACATGTGCAGGTGGGAAACAATAAGCCTCCATTACAGGACAAATGTTGTCACCACTCTGGATTTGTTGGGGTGACAGTGGAGCACAATGGTTGCTATGCCTAAACTGTAGAGCCAAGCTCAGGAGGTAAAGTTGGAAGATGAATACATAAATGAAAGGATTGGGTGTGAACGTATGGGAGCTAATAAATGGTGGGATCAAGAAGGACTAGAAGGAAGAGAGGAGTGTGGAGAGCCCAGATTAGCAACTCACTTTGCCACACACAAACTATGTTGCTTTTCATCCCCAACCAAATCACTATCACACCTGGATTGGGAAGTATTTTCTTTCAGTCCAAGCATGCAGGATGTATTTGTGGGGAATGTGAAGCTCTTCAAGGGGCAATTACATTACTCAGAGTATCTGCATGGTACAGCTTCAAGACACTTGTAATCATAGAACCCTGCATGTGAAATGCTCGCAGTGTCCAACAGTGTGAGATATAAATCCTGGTTACAAGCAACTTGACCATGTCATTGGTCAATACCAAAAGTTAACTAAGTGTCAGTACTGGGGAGATGATCGGAGGATTCCACTCCCTAAACTCAAATGGATTATCTCATGTAATTCTCCTCTGCACTCCTCATTGTGTACACTTTGTGGTGCCACACTTGCAATATCATGTACTCACCACTGCCAGGATTTGTCTTGCAGCCCTATTTGTAAAGTGCAGCTGTGCAACAGGTCAGAAGCTGCCAACCACAAATCGTTCTTCACAGAGCAAAGATAAAATAGAACCACATGAATAGCATGGATGATATATCATTGTAAATAGAATCTCACATTTATAAATATATTGTTATTTTCCATCATCGTCCATCTGATAAACTGACTTCATAATTGCAGCTAAAGAATCAAGTTATACTGTTACACATCCTTGGCACCATACTGTTTGAGAACCCTGTCTAAGGGAATGCAGCTATTTCCCTTGTGCCCAGCACTGTACAACGTCTTGTCATTGTTCAGTGTTGGAGCATTAGAAGTTGGAATAGCTTCAAACGGTTAAAAACATAAACTTACATTGAATAGGAAAAGTGAAGAAAAAATGTTCATCAAAAATAGTTGTACTTAAATTCTGGGAATAAAGAGGAGCTGCTTGCCTTTCAAACAACAGCAAATTTAGCCTTAACGTATAGTCTATGCACTCAGCTCATATTTATCAGAATTTGGTGTCAATGAGGGCTTGGCTAGCTTGGAGCACCTGATGCTGCAATGCTCCGGCATGCTGAAGCTGATGCGATGTTTCTCCTGCACCCAGCAATTCCAAACACTTTCACTGGGCTTCAGTTGTCAGACTTGGGTCAGAGATAGCTCCCTTATTTCTGAATCAGAGGGACAGGGATTCAAACCACAATCAGAGATTTAAGGCGTAATCTAGTTCAAACTTCAGTGGAATACTAAAGCTGCACTGTCTTGAGAATGAGATATTAACTCAAAGCCTATCTATTTATTCAGCTGCATGAAAAAAGATCCAGAGGCACTATGTATAGGGACAAGAGCATTTCCCTGCTCAACATTGTTTTATAAATCAGTGTCACCGAATACAAATTATCTGTTCATTTGTCTTTAGTAACACCTTATAAAATAGCATCACAAAATGGTTATAAACACAGGAGGAGATCATTTGGCCTGTTGAGTCCATGCTAGCTCTCTGTAAGGACAACTTGGCCAATCTCATTTTACTGCACTTTACTCATCTTGCTTGCATTAAATAAATGACTACATTCAATTCTAGAGGGAATATTCCAATGTTGTGAAGGATACACGTTCAATCTTCTTTCTAGACAGAGGGTGGTGGTGGAGGGTTGTTTTTCAGACTGTAGGCCTGTGACCAGTGGAGTGCCACAGGGATCAGTGCTGGGTCCACTACTTTTCAGCATTTATCTAAATGATTTGGATGTGAGCATAAGAGGTGTGGTTAGTAAGTTTGCAGATGACACCAAAATTGGAGGTGCAGTGGACAGCAAAGAGGGTTACCTCAGATTACAACAGGATCTTGACCAGATGGGCCAATGGGCTGAGAAGTGGCAGATGGAGTTTAATTCAGATAAATGCGAGATGCTGCATTTTGGGAAAGCAAATCTTAGCAGGACTTATACACTTAATGGTAAGGTCCTAGGGAGTGTTGCTGAACAAAGAGACCTTGCAGTGCAGGTTCATAGCTCCTTGAAAGTAGAATCACAGGTAGATAGGATAGTGAAGAAGGCATTTGATATGCTTTTCGTTATTGATCAGAGTATTGAGTACAGGAGTTGGGAGGTCATGTTGCAGCTGTACAGGACATTGGTTAGGTCATTGTCGGAATATTGCATGAAATTCTGGTCTCCTTCCTATTGGAAAGATGTTGTGAAACTTGAAAAGGTTCAGAAAAGATTTACAAGGATGTTGCCAGGGTTGGAGAATTTGAGCTATAGGGAGAGGTTGAATAGACTAGGGCTGTTTTCCCTGCAGTGTCGGAGGTTGAGGGGTGACCTCATAGAGGTTTATAAAATCATAAGGGGCATGGATAGGGTAAATAGACAAAGTCTTTTCCCTGGGGTGGTGGAGTCCAGAACTAGAGGGCATAGGTTTCGGGTGAGAGGGGAAAGATATAAAAGAGACCTAAGGGGCAACTTTTTTACGCAGAGGGTGGTATGCGTATGGAATGAGCTGCCAGAGGAAGTGGTGGAGGCTTGTACAATTGCAACATTTAAAAGGTATCTGGATGCGTATATGAATAGGAAGAGTTTGGAGGGATATGGGCCGGGTGCTGGCAGGTGGGACTAGATTGGGTTGGGATATCTTGTCAGCATGGACAAGTTGGACCAAAGAGTCTGTTTCTGTGCTGTACATCTCTATGACTCTATGACTCTATTGAAACCTCTCAGTTGCAATAGTGAAAATAAGGGTTTTAGTTCAACATTTAAGAAGAAACTTCCATTCCCACAGTGGAGAAAGACTTTGGTACATTGTTATTTTCTTACATACTTTTTAACTATTAAACTAATTTATATGCATTATTAAGATGTCTTAACCATCCATGATACTGTTTCCATTCCAGTATCACCAACCAGGGAATGACTGCCACCTAATGCTGAATATTGTTCACTTCAACATCATATTTAATGAATGTCCAGGATTGTAAAGCTTTAGGCACATGGTCGTTCATTTAACTCCTGATTGAGATATTGCCTCTCTCACCTCAGGGCTAATTGAACAATACCTGAAAAATCACAACTAATTGCCATGACTAAGTTCTGCTCTCACCCAGTCCTTTACAAACTTTTCTGAGATCTACAGATCAAACATATGGGAAAAAGCATATTGGTCTCATCCCTAGCTTTAGGTTTCTTTGTTGTCTTTAATGCTCCTCTCCCTCCATCAGAGAGACCCATGTAGTCAACACATGTGACTCAAAGGTATTTTGTACTGCAAGAAGCAGGCTGAAAATATAGTATCATAACGATGTACAGCACAGAAACAGACCCTTCTGTCCAACTTGTCCATGCCAATCAGATATCCTAGATAAATCTAGTTCCATTTGCCAGCATTTACCCATCCAGATGCCTTGTAATGTTGTCATTGTTCCAACCTCACCACTTTCTCTGGCAGCTCATTCCAATCACATGCCACTGTCTGCGTGAAATAGATGCCTCTTAGGTCCTTTTTAAATCTTTCCCCTCTCACCTTAAACCTACGCCCTCTAGTTTTGGATTCCCCCACTCTATGGGAAACCAAAGTCCCTTCACTATTCTGCCCATTGGAAGTGAAGCCTAGTTGCTCTCCCAAGTCTCAAACATGCAGGTTCTGAAAACCTATGAACATTTGTTCCAGGCAATGAGTATTTTCAAATGGATCATCCATCATTCAGTTCTGTTTCTGGCAATTGCAGCCTTGCTAATCTTATAACAATGGAGATTATATCTAATAGGATGACAGTGATGGGATTCAGATGGCTTACATCATTCATTTCATTTGCATGTACACATTAGTGAAGGAGCAGAGTTATGAAACACTCCCACTCCTGCATTTCCCCTCAAGTATTGTAACACCTGAATATAGAGGTATACATGTTCTCTTCAATGTTAGTTTGCATTTAGAACTGATAATATTGAGGTTAAAATCCAGCTTCAAAATTGGCACAAGAAAACTGCTGGTGAGTCCATCTCTTGTTATACCTCCCAGCTATTTTGTCTGTCCATCAACTTTAGTGGTAGGGATGGAGCAGGCTGTATAAAAGCTGATGAATTTACTGATGCTATCTTTTAAATCATGCTAAAGTCGAGTATTATTTATCATGCTTCAGGCATGAACTGAAGAGATCTCTATTAATGTGTCAATAATATGAGGGAGGTGGCTGAGATTGTATGAATATTTGCAGGGAATTGCCTGACATACAAAGATTTGAAATCCAGTTACATCCACAGTTGAAGTCCACCAGTGAAATATAAAATGACAGCACCATGTGGTGATGGTTTTGCTTATTTTCATAACCAACTTCACTTTTTTTTTGGTGAGCAGCTCAATTTAAATGAAGAAATGAATTACAAAACTTAGTTATGTTATCCCATTTCTGTTTCCAATTAAGTTATTAGTAAAGGTTCCAGATGTTGTTAAAATATATCTAAAAATCTAAGCTTTTCTCATATTTTCAACTGGATAAATTGGCATCATTAACAAACATTATCTAACTGTACCATTGCATAATTTCTTAAAATTCTTATTTGACCATATGACTGAGAGTCAGCTCAGGACGAGGACAAAATATTGCCTATTTACTCTTTTTCTCTGCAGATGCTCTAAAAATGAGCTATGATAATACAAAGGAATGAATCATTCTCACAGCTTTGTATTCTGTGAGAGCATTGTCTAGTTGGAGGTCAGGTATTGCATGAATTAAATTCAATGCTCCCTACATGAAACATGTTTTCAATCTGTCATCAGGAAAATTAGGTTTCATGCTTTTCTGTTTAATAAACTTCCGAGTTTCTTTCCTGTGATCTGAAGACTGGGGAAATTAATACATGGAAATTTGCATAATTTTAATAGGGCATGTATACTGATGTTTTTGCAATGTATTATTTTGTGACATTTTTGGCTAATTAAATTACACTGTATCATATTAATGCAGATTGACACAGCAAGTAACAATCCTTCTTTAATTCCCATTGGGAATGTGTGTTATACAATCAGCATTGACAATGTGCAGTACATAAAATGAGCTAAATCATTTTAACATGATGCAGTATCATTAAATTCTAGTTAACTCCCTTGCATAATTTTTAAAGTTTGCAATACATTAACATTGCAAGGATAATGCTTTACTATATAAAATAAAGCACATTTTCTTAAAGACTGGACATACAATAAATTCACACCATTCAGTGTTGAGCACTACAACATTGAAATATATAGACTTGACAGAAATCCAGGACAGTATATTGTCATTCTGGAAGAAATGAGCTCTGGGCCAGATTGTCAGACAAGATTAATGGAACATCAATGCAGCACAATCTGAGACCATTCCAGGAAATAATGAGGAAAATAACTGAAGTCCAGAGACCATTATTCCAAACATTCTACAATGTGTTAATAAAATGATCTTCTCTCTTTAATCAGGAGACAGATGATAAAAATGATATTTCAGCCAGAAGTTAATAATTAGGTGTACATGCAAATATGCACTATTATCCACACCAGCCATGACTAGCACAATGTTAGGGTCAAGATTAGAGTGGTGCTGGAAAAGTACAGCAGGTCAGACAGCATCTGAGGAGTAGGGAAATCGACGTTTCGGGCAAAAGCCCTTCATCAGGGCTCCTGTCCGAAACATCGATTTTCCTGCTTCTCAGATGCTGCCTGACTTGCTGTGCTTATCCAGCACCACTTTAATCTTGACTCTAATCTCCAGCATCTGCAGTCTTCACTTTCGCCTTGGCACAATATTAGGGTCAATGTTCATCCTGTTTTCAGGTAAGAACAGGGTTGTGAATTGGAATATACTAGTTAGAAAGGCATGAGTGCTCTACCCTAACCAAGCCATACTCTTTGTAGCCCACAGCAGATTCCTAACAGAATGGGCTGACCTGGTTTCATGAAAGTATTCCCACCCCTGCTACAAACATGGAGACACCTCATTGACAGGATGAGTCCTGATCTGAACATTGGCTGTGTCCTTTGCTGGTGACATTGAGTGGATAGCAGAGGTGCAACACCATCTCTTTTGCAGATGTCAGCTCATGTTCGGAGTAACTATCCAAAATGCCAAAATAACCCCATGCCTGTGGTTCCGATGGCAGGCAATGGCATTTGAAGTTTGTTTCTTTGACCATTTGCGAGCAACTATTGAGTACCTTTTACCTTTGCATTCAGCTGCTGAGGATGAGGTTCCTGACATTGACAAAATGACTATCTGAGCTCACTGAATTGTCATGTCTGTACAAAGGCTTCTGTAGATAAAGGACATCTCTGTTCGTCACTACCTCTTGTACTAAGGACCCCAGAGCATTAAGTGAGATCCTTGGAGAATGTCTCC
Source organism: Chiloscyllium plagiosum (assembly GCF_004010195.1). NCBI lineage: Eukaryota > Metazoa > Chordata > Chondrichthyes > Orectolobiformes > Hemiscylliidae > Chiloscyllium > Chiloscyllium plagiosum. Next base: position 21,708,811 of record NC_057736.1, read on the forward strand.
CCTTCATCACTGTGCTACACTCTTCATGCATGCTGGATAATCCTTGTCAATCTTGTGCATGCTCAGACATGGCCGATGTCATCAGTCCACTACAACAATCCACAGGAAATAATCTATGTGTGCACCACTGACGTTGTGAGGCTGTACTCAGAGTTGCTGCTGTTACCTCTGACTCCAGTCATTCACCCTCAAGGCAGGATTGGAGTGATTCAGACCTGGGTCCTGAATTTCATTGTTCACACTTTAGGCAGCACCATGTCCTTCCATCGTTTTGGTGACAATTGGTCAGGACAGAGAACAAACATGCTCTTTGTGCCATTTAGAGTTGACATATGCATCAGTCACAGCTGTAACAGATAGATTTTGGACTGATTGATAACAGGACTTAATCCAACATTATGAGTTGTTGAGCTCATTGAGTTTGTTTTGTTCATTCATGGCATGTGGACATTGTGTTTATTGTCCATCCCCAATTCCCTGGAGAAGCCGGTGGTGAGCTGCCTTCTTGAACCACGTCAAACCTTGTGGTCTACGGATACCTAGAGTGCTGTTAGGAAAGGAGTTTCAGGATCCTGATGCAATGACAGTGTTGAAATAATGACTATAGTTCTGAGTCAGGATTGTGTTTGGCTTGGAGAAGAACAAGCAGATGTTCCCATCCATCCAGGATGCTCTTGTTATTCTGGGTGGTAGAGATCATGGTTTTGGGAGATGCTATTGAAGGACCCTTCCTGATTTGCTGTGGTACATGTTATTAATGGCACATATTGCTGCTGCTGCTGCACATGTTGGTGAAGACAATGGATGTTGTCGGTGGCTGATGGGATGGCAATTAAGCAGTTGCTTTATGTTATGGACCAAAAATGAAATTTAAAAAAAAATTTCAAGAAGGTAGCCCAGACTCTAACTTTTTGAATTGGTTAAAGCAGGTGTGAGTGGATATTCCACGAGTGATCCAGCTGGCCTAACCTATAAATAAAACAGTATTTATTTACACATGAACAAAAGAAAACCAAATTTAGAATAATATGACTATTTAAAAATCCAATTGACTCCATAGCAACTGAATGATGCTGTTCCAAATATTTGCAACATTACCATCTCCTTTTAGCAAAAAGGTAAAATCAAACACAGGTTTTTGCAGAAGAGATGTCAGAGAGAGAAGGGATCAGCATGGTTTTTTTGACCAGCAGCCTCAAAAGAACTTCTATCTGTTAAAACCAAACCAAACCAGAGTAAAGCTGAGCTGGGAGAACTGGCCATTCCCCTTTCATTGTACAAATATTCTTTTCTTAACTTGAAAGTCTTTTTTTTGAGGCAGTATCTGTTGGCTATAATCAAATTGGCCTTAAAGTCCATATAAACCAGACATCAGAACTTATGTGTTTACAACCCGTCTGAAAAAAAGCAAGGACAGCCTAACCTTGTTAAAGCAGCAGTGTTGTCACTTTTGGCCAAAATGAAGTTGAGCTTCTTGCATGTTGTTCAAGCTGCAAACCTCCAAAAAAGCTGAAGGCATTCCATCTTACTGCTGATTTGGGCTTTGTAGATGGTGATCAAGTACTGGGGACAGAAGATGTGAATTACTTGCTGCAGAATCCTTAGCCTCTGATGAATGTTTGTAGACACCGTGTTTATCTAGTTAGATCAGTTCCGTTTTTGGTCAATGAAAACCCCCAAAATGTTGATATTGGAAAATCCAGTTTCATTGCCCTGTCTTGTTGAAGATGGCCATTGCCTACCATTTGTATGCATACATGTTACTCATCAGCTATCAGCCCAGGCCTCAATATTACCTACATCTTGATGCATATATTTATAGATTGCTTTGTTATATGAGGAGTTGTAAATGGTGCTGAACATTGTGCAATCATCAGTAAGCATCTCCAATTATGACCTTATGATGTTTGGAAGGTTATTGATAAAATAGCAGATAATTGGGTCTGGAATACTACATTAAGGACTAATTGCAGAGATGTCCTGGGGCTGAGATGATTGACCTATATTGATTCCCATGACTCCAGTTATTCTAGGGCTCCATAATGCATCATAATTGGTCAAATACTCTTTATTCCTTTGCAAGTGATTCTTAATAGAACTGTCAAGGACAACTTCCATCATTTGATTGATTGATTGATTTATTATCACCTGTACTGAAGTACAGTGAAACATAGTACACAAGGATGTACAGAACAAAGATTTAGATAGAGGGCATACAAGTAACATTGCACAGGGTGTACAAGAGAGATCAACGTTAGCAAGATCAGCATTATTTGAAGCTAGAGAGTCCATTCAATAATCTAATACTGGTCAGGAAGAAGCTGTTCCTGAACTTACTGGTACATGTGTTCAGACTTCTGTATCTTCTGCCTGATGGAAGAAGTTGTGGAAATCAATACTGGGATGCAACAAGTCTTTGATGATGTTGGCAGCCTTTCCACAGCTGTTGATAGAAAATAGACTGATGTGACTGACAAGCGTGCAGGACAGACATGGCCAATTGTCCACATTATTGGGTAGTAGCCAGTGTCATAGCAGTGCAGAGGATAGTACAGTCCCTACTTCTGAGCATAGCCCTTCAATACTATTGTCAGACTGTTGTCAGGGCCCATAATCTTTGCAGTAACCAATCGCTTCAGCCATTTCTTGTCATCACATGGAGTGAATATAATTGGTTAAAGATTGTGATGCTTGGAACCACTGGAGGAGGCTGAGATGGATCACCCACTTGGCACTTCTGCCTGAAGATGGATACAAATACTTCAGCCTTGCCTTTTACACTATTGTGTTGGGCTCCCCACAATTGAGGACTGGGACATTTGTGACAATTTCTTCTCCTGTTAGTTGTTTAATTGTCTACTGTTAACCTTAAATCTGATCCATTGGTGTGGGATTGCTTAGCCCTGTGTATTGCCTCTTCCTTCTTGTGTTTGATATACAAGTATCCTGTGTTGCAGTTTGATCAGGTTAACACCTAATTTTTGGTACATTTGGCGCTACTCCTGGAACCCCCTCTTGCACTCTTCATTGAACCAAACAGAGCTGATCTCCTGGCTCCATCAGTAATATTTGAGCGGGCACATGCTGGGCCATGAGGTTACAGGTTGTGATTGAATACAACTTTGCTGCCACTGATGGGACACAGTAGCTCATAGATGCTAGTTTTCAATGACCAGATGTGTACGACATCTATCAAATTTAGCATGGTGACAGTTCCACACAACACGATGGAGGCTATCCTAACCATGAAGACAGGACTTTGTCTTCACAAGGAACTAGAAATGGTCACTCTTATTGACACTATCAAGAACAGATGCATTTCTGACAGGTTGGTTGGTGCGGACAAGGTCAAGTAAATGTATTTATTATGTCCTTTAGAATTGGTATCATCGAGCCATTTTTAATGATGGATATTGAAATCCCCCATCCAGAGTACATTCTGTGCGTTTTCCACCTCCAGTGTTTCTTCCTAGTGTTGTCCACTCTGTAGGGGTACTGATTCATCAGTCAAGGGAGAACCGTCCGCGGTAATCAGCAGGAAGTTCCCTTATCCATGTTGGACTTAATGCCATGAGGACTCGTGGAGTACAGAGTCAATGTTGAGGACTCCCAAGGCAACTCCATCCTGACAGGATCCCAATATGCCAGGTCTGTCCTACCAATGCAACAGGACATACCCAAGGATGGTGATTGTGATACTTGGATATTGATTGTAAGGTATAATCAGGCTGTGGCTTGATAGTTTGTGGAACAGTTCTACAAATTTTGATACAAGTCCCCAGGTAGGGAGGACTTTGCAGGGTAGACAGAGTCGACAGTCAGAGACTTTTTCCCCGGGTACAACAGAGTGTTACAAGAGGACATAAATTTAAGGTGAAGGGTGGAAGGTATGGGGGGATATCAGGGGTAGGTTCTTTACCCAGAGAGTGGTGGGGGCCTGTGGGAGTGGCAGAGTCAGAATCATTGGTGACCTTTAAACGGCAATTGGATAGGTACTTGGATAGGTGCTTAAGCTAGGACAAATGTTCGGCACAACATCGTGGGCCGAAGGGCCTGTTCTGTGCTGTATTGTTCTATGTTCTATGTTCTATGTAAACAGGGCTGTGTTTGCTGTTATCGTTTCTGGTTGATTTGTCATTTTTGTGCCTTTCATTAGACTTTTCAGCAGTTTGATACGACTGAGTGGCTTGCTAGGCTATTTCAGGTGACAATAGTCAACCACATTGCTGTGGGTTTGGAGTCACATGTAAGCTAGACCAGGTAAGGAAAGCAGACCCTGTACCCTAAAAGACATTAGTGAATCACATATTTTTGTTATTAAAATTGGCTATGGTTAAATGGTGGAGAAAGTGAGGACTGCAGATGCTGGAGACCAGAGGTGAAAAATGCGGTGCTGGAAAAACATAGCAGGCCAGGCGAGGAGCAGGAGAATCGATGTTTCGGGCATAAGCCCTTCTTCAGGAATGAGGCTGGTATGCCAAGCAGGCTGAGATAAAAGGTAGGGGGAAGGGAATTTGGTGGATGGGGCGCTGGGAATACAATAGGTAGAAGGAGGTGAGGGTGAGGGTGATAGGCCGGAAAGGGGATGGGGGCGGAGAGGTCGGGAGGAAGATTGCAGGTCAAGAGGGGGAGGGGAAATGAGGAAGCCGGAGAAATCTACATTCATCCCGTGTGGTTGGAGGGTTCCTAGGCGGAAGGTGAGGTGCTCTTCCTCCAGGCATCGTGTGGTTAGGGTTTGGTGATGGAGGAGGCCAAGGACCTGCATGAGGGGGAGTGAAAATGTTCAGCCACGGGGCGGTTGGGTTGGTTGGTGCGGGTGTCCCAGAGGTGTTCCCTGAAACGATCCGCAAGTAGGCGGCCTGTCTCCCCAATGTAGAGGAGACCACATCGTATGCAGTGGATACAGTAAATGATGTGTGTGGAGGTGCAGGTGAATTTGCGACGGATATGGAAGGATCCATTGGGGCATTGGAGGGAGGTGAGGGGGGAGGTGGGGGCGCAAGTTTTGCACTTCTTGCGGTTGCAGGGGAAGGTGCCGGGAGTGGAGGTTGGTTTGGTGGGGGGGTGTGGACCTGACGAGGGAGTCGCGGAGGGAGTAGTCTCTCTGGAATGCTGATTGGGGTGGGGAGGGAAATATATCCCTGGTAGTGGGGGTCTGTTTGGAGGTGGCGGAAATGACGGAGGATGATACGATGTATCCGGAGATTGGTGGGGTGGAAGGTGAGGACCCATGGGGTTCTGTCCTGGTGGTGATTGGATGGACGAGGTTCAAGTGCAGAGGTGCAGGAAGTGGAGGAGATTCAGTGGAGGGCATCGTCGACCATGTCGGAAGGCAAATTGCGGTCTTTGAAGAAGGAGGCCATTTGGGTAGTTCGGTAGTGGAATTGGTCCTCCTGGGAGCAGATGTGGCGGAGGCGAAGGAATTGTGAATATGGGATGGCATTTTTACAGGAGGTAGGGTGGGAGGTGGAATCGAGGTAGCTGTGGGAGTCAGTCGGTTTGTAGTAAATGTGCTGTAGGAGTTGGTCGGTTTGTAGTAAATGAGCTGTGGGGGTCAGTCAGTTTGTAATCTATTTCGGGCGACCAACACCGTCTTAGACTCCTCCTTCCCCTTACTAGACCTCTCCATTTCCATCTCGGGCGACTGACTCAACACAAACAGTCCCAACCCTCGGATTCAGCACTGCCCTCTTGACCTGCAATCTTCTTCCTGATCTCTCTGCCCCCACCCCCTCTCTGGCCTATCACCCTCACCCTCACCTCCTTCTACCTATCGTATTCCCACCACCCCTCCCCAAAATTCCCTCCCCCCTACCTTTTATCTCAGCCTGTTTGGCACACCAGCCTCATTCCTGAAGAAGGGCTTATGCCCGAAACGTCGATTCTCCTGCTCCTCGGATGCTGCCTGGCCTGCTGTATTTTTCCAGCATCACATTTTTCAACAATGGTTAAATGGTCACCATTAAGGTAAGTTCTCAGACTTGAGATTTTAGAATTCCAGATTTTATTGAATTGAAATTACACTCGGTGCTGTGTTGGGATTCAAATTCACAGTCTCCAGAACATTAGCCTGAATGTTTGGATGACTCGTCCAGTGACATTACCTCTGCACGCCACCTCACTGCACAAGCTCCACATGACTGAGTGAGTCAAGTTTAATTTTCATGGCATGATATTTTGGGATATGTACCTATGCTTTGGAAATTGGATTCCTTAACCAAACGTTATAACGTGAAGCATGTAAATAAATAGTCTTGATTTTGATGAATGCATTTAATTTTCAGCCCTTGACCTTTCAAAGCTAATCTTACACAGATGATAGCATGCACGTGGACAGAACATTACCATGGTCCCTGAATCTCCTACCTTAACTTTGTGTATTTGTGGAAAACCTGAATAAACAGTATAAAGAGCAACGTACATGGAATTGTGTTCCGTAACTCTAAGTTTCAACAAAGTTATAGCAGTACATTGGAAAAATCCCTGATGTTTGTATTTAGCAGAACTGATGAAAAGACTGTGGCACTTAATAGTCCAGTTACAATCAGTAGTCTGTTCTATTGTTATGTTCTCCTGCTGGGAATATGGTGGTAAATCCATAAATTTTGATGACCATCATATCTTAACAGCATCAACTGCATCTTTAACTAGCATCAGCAAAATTCAGGCAAATAGAAAGTGGGTTTGAAGGGCTCGAGTTTACCCCTGGCCATTAAAGTATCAACACTTTTTCTTATTCACTCATGGGACATGGGCATCACTGGCCAGCCAGCATTTATTTCCCATCCTTAGTTGCCCTTAGGAGAACAGTGGTGAGCTGCCTTCTTAAATCACCACAGACCACATGCTGTAGGTTGACCCACAATGCCATTAGGGAGGGAATTCAAACTTGAGATTTTCATGAGAAATTTCAAACAAAAGCAACCTGAGCTAAGAGTCCTCAAAAATATTTTAGATAATGAACTAATGACAGAACTATGTTATTGAGTCAGTATGCAGAAAACATGTTTTAGTTTCTCAAGGCTACTAGAAAACAAATATTATGTGAAACGTAAGTTGATTATTTATGTCACTCAATATCTGCCTGCTCCTTCTCTTAGCTTGACTACTTACTGAAATAAAATTGAATAGTTGGTGCCTAAAAGTTTATCTGAAAACCTACTCAAATGTATTATCTAATATGCATTTAACTTATTTTCAGAAATGGAGACCAAGACACGATTTGACTTTCCCTGCTGAACAAAATCAATGGTAGATTAGAGTTCAAACATGCAGTGAAGGAGACATAGGCATTTAATCAATACACGTCCTTCATGTTTGAAGTCGGGTGCTGTTTTCTTTTAAGCCCTGTCTCAGTCAGACAAACACAAACAGCAAGAAAAATACTCAGATGAACATTCCCTGAATAAAACTTCTGAAACTTGACTTTCAAACAAATTAGGAAAGCAAACCACTTCGGCTACAGGCTGAAGGTAGCTAGCTGACGAAACATTCCTTGTGCCGCCTGCAGTCTCCAAAGTGCCAGCTCAGGCTCAATCCATCTTTCGCTATCAGAACCATAGCTCGCAAACGTGTAAGGTTCAAGGTTTTCAAAGATTTCAATTCTCCTTGCTGGTCACATTAGAATAAATTAATTTCTTGAATCCTTGAAAGTTCCAGTGGCATTAACTTGCCTTGTGTTTCTTTTTACCATTCATTCCTGGGATGTGGGTGCAAGTGCTTATTGTCCATCACTATAGAACTGACTGACAGTTAATGATGATCCACGATATTGTGTGTCGAGAATCATGTACAGGATATAAGGAAGTCAGATTTCCTTCCTTATAGGACATTAGTTTAGGTTTTACAAGTCATTTTATAATCACTTTACGGATACTAGTTTTTAAAAAAAATCAAAGAATGGCAGATGGAGTTTAATTTAGATAAATGTGAGGTGCAAATCTTAGCAGGACTTATACACTTAATGTTAAGGTCCTAGGGAGTATTGTTGAACTAAGAGACCTTGGAGTGCCAGTTCATAGCTCCTTGAAAGTGGAGTCGCAGGTAGATAGGATAGTGAAGAAGGCGTTTGGTGTGCTTTCCTTTATTGGTCAGAGTACTGAGTACAGGAGTTGGGAGGTCATGTTGCGGCTGTACAGGACATTGGTTAGGCCACTTTTGGAATATTGCATGAAATTCTGGTCTCCTTCCTATTGGAAAGATGTTGCGAAACTTGAAAGGGTTCAGAAAAGATTTACAAGGATGTTGCCAGGGTTGACAGATTTGAGCTACTGGGAGAGGCTGAACAGGTTGGGGCTGGTTTCCCTGGAATGTGGGAGGCTGAGGGGTGACCTTATAGAGGTTTATAAAATTATGAGGGGCATAGATAGGATAAATAGACAAAGTCTTTTCCCTGAGGTGGGGGAGTCCAGAACTAGAGGGCATAGGTTTAGGGTGAGAGGGGAAAGATATAAAAGAAACCTAAGGGGCAACTCTTTCAGGCAGAGGGTGCTACGTGTATGGAATGAGCTGCCAGAGGAAGTGGTGGAGGTTAGTACAATTGCAACTTTGAAAAGGCATCTGGATGGATATATGAATAGGAAGGGTTTGGAGGGATATGGGCCGGATGCTGGCAGGTGGGACTACATTGGATTGTGATATCTGGTTGGCATGGACAAGTTGGATGAAGGGTCTGTTTCTGTGCTGTACATCTCTATGACTTTCTGATTCTAACTTTTCATTCACTGAATTTAAATTTTCCAACTGTCTTGGTGTCCCATGACTCAGGATCATTCTCCATATTCTAGGTTACCTGTTCCAGTAAAATATTAATACTGCTGCACTGGACTTGCAAAAGTTTACAAATTGTCTGACTCTTCGTTTCTGATGTGCTATTGCTTCACTTTGAGCCCACCAACAAAGTATGTCAAAGCATTGATGACAAAAGAAGTAAGAGTGAACTGGATTTTGTCAGATTGACAGTGGTCCTGATGACAGACTAGAAAGGCAGGAGCAACCCACCTTCCTAATCTGAGGGCAGGCCATGAGCTGCCAGCCCATTTCAAGGATGAACCTGGAATGGTAGCTAGGATTTTGCAACTAGCTGCAACACTGGATTCTGATCACGTAGTAAAGTTAGGTGGGATTGAGAGGGATCCCTTCCCTCATCGATACTTTTCCCACTCCTAATGTAATTATGTTTTGAAAGGTGCCAATCTAGACAGGCTTTCTGAAGGTAAAGAAAGAGTGAATTTGTAGGTTACTAAAATGTGAGGAAAGATGATAAAATATGACACATCTGCACATAGATTAGGGAAATAGGTGAGACCAAAAGTAAGAATTAAAAAGAAAATGTAAATGTCACTCTTTGGCTTGTCTGTGATGAATAGATTTTGAAACTTTATTGCTGTTAAGGTGGGTGGTTCATGAAAGTTAACTTTTGAGGTATTTCTTTGAGTAGTTGTTTTCAGATTCTTCATTTTGTGGTTAGCTGTAAGGTATTTGTCCAGTTTCAGTCAACAGTGGCTTTGCTGACACAAATTCTTTCAGCAGTCAGTAACTTTATTTCTTTTTGTTTGCTTGTGTAGGAGTATTTTGTGGACCTTCTCAGCTGTGTCCATTCTCAGCACACTTTAGTACAGTGAAACATGATCCTTAAGCTAGCACACTAGTAAAAGGTGATATCATCACAGAAAGAACTGCTGTGATATCATCACAGAAAGGACTGCTCTCTGTCATAAAAAAATTACATCCAACACTCTAACATACTCAAACTAGGGATTGTTTTTCTAAATTCCCTTTCTTAAGTATTCCTGGAAAGGGGGAAACACAAACATATCTTTGGCCAGCGCTCCCTTTCTTTTAACTCCTATCATTTCAGCAGTCTGGGTCATGACCCAACTAATTAGAGTTAATCAGGCCCTCATTTTCTCTGTAGCCACAGGAGATCACTGTTCCGTTTTCTCAATGGCAGCTCTCCTTTTGAAGTGCTGCTGTCTGAGGTTCCCATGACATTCTTCAGATGAGACGTTCCATAATTCCTCTCAAGACTCAGTGTAATCCACACAGGGATGTTGCAGGAAACAGCTAAATTTCTATTCACAAACATCTTTTACCACATACTGGCAGCTGTGCAGTGCTCAAAAGGATCATAAGAGGAAGAAATGACCGGGGTTTGTAATCAACTACCTGATGCCAAGGATTGCCTTTGGACCCAGGCCACAGGAGACAAATGGTGGGAAGAGTGGTTCCTGCCTCAACCATGACAGAGTTTGCTTTTCAGGGTCCCCACATAATGTGCGGACCCATCTCCACCCCCTCCCAACTGCTAAGGGACACTCTCAGGGTAGCAGGATGAGACCTGTGTGCTCATTTAAAGACCTCCTTTAGTGGCAGGGTCAGAAAACTGCCCATGGGCCTTCCTACCCTGGATTTAATTAGGTCAGAAGCAAGAAGATTGGCAGCGCTCCTCCTGCCTGGTTAAATGCCCTTTGGCAATGAACTCATCAAGCAGAAGGCCATTAAGTTCCATCCTATAGATCTGAGCTGTAATGTCACTGCTAAAATACCACATTCCAATTTCTGCAATTTGTCATCAATGAGTTCATCTGAAACAGGACAGCTCTATCAGAAGTATTTAATGGTAAGCTTGAGAACAAATTGTGCTGAGTCCAGATCTACTGAAAACTAGATTAAAATTGCCTGAATTAATTTCATATCAGATCTTTAGCAGCTACCTCAATAATTGCTCCATCCATCTGCTCAACTGCAAACTTAAAAGTGATGTGTTTGTGAAAACTATAAGCATTGAACTGTTGAATACTGTGATATGAATTTCAGCAGCTTTGATTTATTTTATGACACCATATTTCAACTAATGTTGAAAACCACTTTTGCTGAGGTAGTTCCATGAATTCCTGCAGGGCAGCATTCAGCAGTTGCTGCTTTGATGGCTTCTTCTGTCACATGAAAAAAGCTTGGTTCTTCATCTTGCAGCCCATGGTTCATCATGACTACTATTACAAACCTTGCTGGGAGTATTCGATGACATCCTACATTCTAATGCAAGCATCTGAAGTTGATCTTCCACATTCTGTTGCTACTACCTCAACCCGATACCTGTTGAACGGCATATACTTTGGAATATCTCTTCTTAGCTTTGGGTTGAGGGATTGCAAAAAGGCATTGATGAGTCTCACTGTCCATCATTATGAGCAATGAATGCATCATTACTCACTCATGAATCAAGTTCAGAAATTGCTGCAGAAACATAGCAGGGTGACAGGGATAAGGTAGGGACGTGGGTCTGGTTGGGGTCACCTTGGAGTGTCAATATGGACTCAATGGGCTGAGTGGCCTGCTTCCACACTGTAGGGAGTCTATGATTCCATGATCTATGATGATGTTTAGGTTTGGCAGCATCTGTGGAGAGAAAGCAGAGTTAATGTTTCAGATCTAGTGCCCCCTCCTTCAGAATGAAGAATACATGAATGTAGACACTTTGAATATTGAGGGAGGGGAGTCTCTTCCTGTTTGTGTAATTTGGTGAATGCTTACATGGAACCTTTGGTGCAACAAGTGTTCAATTGATTGCTGTCCTGCAACCCTATAGAAAAGCAAACCAGAGCAGGACTTATACACTAAATGGTAATGTCCTAGCGAATGTTGCTGAACAAAAAGACCTTGGAGTGCAGGTTCATAGCTCCTTGAAAGTGAAGTTGCAGGTAGATAGGATAGTGAAGAGGGCATTTGGTATGGTTTCCTTTCTTGGTCAGTGTATTGAGTGCAGGAGTTGGGAGGTCATGTTGCGAATATACAGGACATTGGTTAAGCCACTTTTGGACTATTGCATGCAATTCTGGTCTCCCTCCTATCGGAAGGATATTGTGAAACTTGAAAGGGTTCAGAAAAGATTTACGAGGATGTTGCCAGGGTTGGAGGATTGGAGCTATAGGGAGAGGCTGAACAGGCTGGGGCTGTTTTCCCTGGAGCATCGGAGGCTGAGGGCTGACCTTAAAGAGGTTTATAAAATCATGAGAGGCATGGTTAGGAAAAATAGACAAAGTCTTTTCCCTGGGGTGGGGCTGTCCAGTACTAGAGGTCGTAGGTTTAGGGTGAGAGGGGAAAGATATAAAAGAGACCTAAGGGTCAACGTTTTCACGCAGAGGGTGGTGCGTGTATGGAATGACCTGCCAGAGGAAGTGGTGGAGGCTGGTACAATTACAGCATTTAAATGGCATCTGGATGGGTATATGAATAGGAAGGGTTGAGAGGGATATGGGCCAAGTGCTGGCAAATGGGACTAGATTAGGTTAGGATATCTGGTCGACATGGATGAGTTAGACCGAAGGGTCTGTTTCCATGCTGTACATCTCTGTGACTCTATGACTATAAATCATGGTTTCTGCCTTTCTTGCATCTGATGATTTTCTCAACTTGATAACAAAGTTACCTGGCCACTCCCAGCCCTCACTGCCCTGAACAGAACTTGGATGCCTGGAAAGATCCAGAACATGATAAGGATAAGGCCCATTGTGATCTTCGCTTTTACAACGAAGGCTTTTTAGCATGATGGTTTAAAGGTATCAGAAGCCAAGTGATGGAGTCAGCCATTAACCTTCTTCATGGACAGCGGCATTGCAGTCAATTTCTCAAGTTGTCCTGGAATGTCAGAGACCAGACTACTGCTCAGCCCCAGGCAGAAGAGGACCAAGTGGTCTCGCCAATCAGGAACTTAATGCACAGGGTGGAACAGCAGACAGGGATGTGGACACAATGGCCTTCATTTACCAGAAGCTGCAGCAGAGCAGTGAGTCATGCGAGCGTCAGTCTGTCGCTATGGACAGGTTGGCGGTTGCCATGGAGAGCCAGGTCCAGCACCTCAGGGTCTGCTGGAGTGAAGCTGCATTTTATCGCCCAGACATTGGTCCTCAGCTGAACCTGAACCTGAACCTGAGGGGCACCAGTATCCTTGGTGGGAGGTTTGCTAGTGCTCTTGGGGGGGGTCTGCTGGAGTGAAGCTGCATTTTATCGCCCAGACATTGGTCCTCAGCTGAACCTGAACCTGAACCTGAGGGGCACCAGTATCCTTGGTGGGAGGTTTGCTAGTGCTCTTGGGGGGGGGGGTTTAAACTAACTCTGCAGGGGCATGGGAACCCAGACTGTAGCTTTAGGTTGCAGGACCTGGAGTGTAGGGAGGTTAGGAACATG
>NC_057736.1:21724210-21731664 GCF_004010195.1 Chiloscyllium plagiosum
CTGGGCAGAAAGGTGGCAAATGGGGTTCAATGTAGCTAAGTGTGAGGTGATTCACTTTGGGAAGAATAACAAAGAGATGGGGTACTGGGCTAATGGTCGGATACTTGGTAGTGTGGATGAGCAGAGGGATCTTGGTGTCCATGTACACGGATCTTTGAAAGTTGCCACCCAGGTAAATAGTGCGGTGAAGGAGGCATATGGCGTACTGGCTTTTATTGGTAGAGGAATTGAGTTCTGGAGTACTGAGGTCATGTTGCAGTTGTATAAGATTCTGGTGCGGCCGCATCTGGAGTATTGTGTGCAGTTTTGGTCACCATACTATAGGAAGAATGTGGAGGTACTGGAACGGGTGCAGAGGAGGTTTACCAGGATGTTGCTTGGTATGGTAGAAAGATCGTATGAGGAAAGGTTGAGGCACTTGGGGTTGTTTTCATTGGAGAAAAGATGGTTTAGGGGTGACTTGATAGAGGTGTATAAGATGATTAGGGGTTTAGATAGGGTCGACAGTGAGAATCTTTTTCCACGTATGGAGTCAGCTATTACAAGGGGGCATAGCTTTAAATTAAGGGGGGATAGGTATAGGACAGATGTTAGGGGTAGGTTCTTTACTCAGCAAGTCTTGAGTTCATGAAATGCCCTGCCAGTAGCAGTGGTGGACTCTCCCTCATTATGGGCATATGGAGGATAGTGGGCTAGTGTAGGTTAGGTGGGCTTGGATCGGCGCAACATCGAGGGCCTAAGGGCCTGTACTGCGCTGTATTCTTCTATGTTCTATGTTCTATGTTCTATGTTCAGCTCTGAAGGCAGCGACAGGGGGATGGGCAGCATGGTGGTGAGCACTCCAAGTGTCCTTATCTCACAAGGACACCGGGCAGTGCTAAGTCCCAGCCCAAAGGGAAACCACACTCAGGACCTTCGAAAGGTCTCTTGTCAGTACATTCCAGGGGTGGCTGTGCCCTGCATCTCCATCCTGCCTGCCCCACTCCAACCCTTTGAAGTTGCAGTGAGGAGGGTTCACGAGCTACTGACAAGGCACCTGGAAGCTCTGCACCATCCAGAGATAAATGCCAAGGGTCATCCAACCAAACTTCCAGAGCCAATGGGTCCACTGCTAAGCAGACTGCCTCCATCTAAGCTGCAGAACCAAGAACAACATTCAGACACAATGGGAGAGAGAGGTGGAGGAAGATAACTGAGGTGACATTGGTGGAGCAGTGACAATCAAAATCCTCTCGAAGGCTGTCTAATATTTTATGCACAGTGATTGGTGTCAGCGTACTGATTTCCGATTCCAGACATCCTTCCTGCTTACGGGCCTTGGAGGCCAGTGCAACTGGTAGGTAAGTTAGACAAAATGCTGGTGACAGTGCACAGTATATGATTTCTCAGGTTTGTGTAAACTTCACTGTTTTGCCTCTCTACCTGTATGCTTGTCTTTCTGTTGCACCAAAAACAAACATGCCTGACCTCATGATCACACAGAGTGTACCATGTACCATCGATGTCTGTATTGGCAGCCTACTGCAGCATGGGTTAGCAAGAGGAACAGGTCTTACTGACTCCATTGCCCCTCTCCCTCCAATGTCTCTATTCTTTCCCTGGCGTCTCTGTTCAAAAGGGTTAGTGTGAATGAGGTGCTCAGTGATGTCTGGAGCAGGAAAATGTACAGCTCATAAGGAGCCAATGTATTAAGATCACTAGGATTAGGGAGCAAGTAGATCTGTGTCTTGTACACTACATGAACACACTTGCTTTTATTGGTCCGTTCATTGAGTATAGGACTTGGGACATCAGGTTGTGGCTATACAGAACATTGGTGAGGCCACTTTTAGAATACTGCAATCAATTCTTGGCTCCCTGCTTTAAGAAAGATGTCATTAAACTTGAAGACATTCAGAAAAGATTTACAAGGGTGTTGCCAGGATTGGAGGTTTTGGGATAATGGGAGAGGCTGATTAGGCTGGGGCTATTGTCCCTGGCTGAGGGGTGACCTTATAGAAGTTTATAAAATCATGAGGGGCATGGATTGGGTGAATAGCCAAAGTCTTTTCCGCTGGGTAGGGCAGTGCAAAACTAGAGGGCACAGGTTTGAAATGAGAGGGGAAAGATTTAAAAGGGACCTGAAGAGTAACATTTTCACGCAGAGGGTGATGATGCGTGTATGGAACAAGCTACCAGACAAGGTGGTGGAGGTGGGTACCATTACAACATTTAAAAGGCAACTGTTTGGACATATGAATAGGAAGGGTTAGAGGGGCATGGGCCTAGTGCTGGCAAATGGGACTAGGTCATTTTAGATATCTGGTCACCATGCATGAGTTGGACTGAAAGATTTGTTTCCATGCTGTACAACATCATGATTCTATGACACGCATAAATCAATCTCAAGTTTCTGCAATCTTTCATCTTGCATAATTCCCTTGCATTTCAGAATAGTTCATTTATTTATGAAGTGTTCTGAAACATGTCCAAAAGATGTGATAAAGTTCTATAGGTAAGGGCAAGTCTTTCAAATTGTTCATGATAGAGATCTTTTCACCAGTGTAAAATAAAGGCTGCTGGGCAATTGAACAAAAGACCATGGGTTGAGTGTTGGTTTAAAATCCTTTGCAACACTATCCAATTATTTCTATTTCCTGCTGTTTGCCCAGATCCCTAGAAATTATTTCTATTCAAGTTTATATCCCATTCCCTTTTGAAAGTTAGTTTTAAATCTGCTTTTACCATCCCATCAGACAGTGTGATCCAGTAAATAACTTGCTGCTCACTGTATGAAAACAATAACCTCTTCATCCCTCCCGCCTCAACCTCCATATGAAAAGAAGTCAATTTTGTGCCTGCTCGGTGTTAAATGTTGTTGGAACAGTAGGGGTGGAAAGTTTGCTCAGCAATTTTAAGACAAAAATAGTGATTGGGAAAACAACAGAAAGAATAGAGACCCAAGGGAATAATCAAAGAGAACAGTGGGAGTACGTCTGAATAGAGAGAAAGAGATCACAAGGAGCAGTGGGATTCAGATGATAGCTACTTAGTGGTTGAAAGAGCAGAAAGCAGTATGAGAAGATCAGAGGAGATAGCTAGGGATGTGTGCCTGCAGCTGGTCATTCAGGCTGAAGAGGAATTTAAAAGTGAGAACACGGATCTTTAATTAAATTGACTTGAACACAGGCAATCAGAGGATCTTAGTAAGGACTGAAGCAACTTGAATGCAGGACTTTACAACAATGAGGAAGCAGAACATTCTGATGAGTCGCAATCAGTGATTGTGGGAATTTGATGAGGAGAGCATTGAAGAAGTCAACAATTGAAGTGATAAATGCATAGATTCACATGGTACTAGTAGATGGGAGAAATTATGATATTAGAAAATAACAAATAGTGTTCTTATCATCTAAAAAAGTAGAGGGAAAGACATTCATCTTTGGATCAATAATATGAAGCAATCAACATTATAACTAAACAGAAATTTGCATCTTTAAAAACATTTCATTTGCTCTTTAACAACAGGCAAGTGCTGTATCCCTGGGAACTCAATAACAGTTAGAAAAAAATACATAGAATTGAACGGAAGGGGCATAGGGCTGGTTGTTACTGGGAGAGGTTTTATGGTTCTGTAGATGCAAATACAGTTGGAACTAGAAGACCAGAATGTGCATGAGATAATGTCGCTGGACGAGACTTTCAAGAATAAACTTTATGTTCATACTGCAATTTGTGAAGGTTACAAAATCTCCTTTTGAAGGCAGGATTCTTTTCAGATCCTCAGATGTTAGACGTTAAGGTCTGTGTGGAAACTGAAAACAGAAAAATGATGGAGATCACAGCAGGTCACACAGCATCCATGGAGAGATCTAGATGACTCTTCACCAGAGCGGAAGTGAAGTGTGGACAGGGCAGCATTTATGCAATAATTTGAGGGTGATGGTGGAGGTTGAAGTGCTGGGGAACAAGGGATGTTGATAATGCAGATTAAGTGATCAGAATGTGAGAATGGCAGAACTCTGATGTGTCTAACTGCCAGACTGGAAAGAACAGTGAGTCCACTTCGTTGGAGGGAGGGAGGGGAGAGAGGATAACAGAGAGTGTAAACAGCAAAGCTAAAAGAAAAGGTAGGAATGGGTTCACTGTTTGAAGGTGTTGAACTTTGTAAAGTGCCCAGTCTGAAGATGAGATGTTGCTCAGTTTGTGCTGTGATTCACTGCACGCCGAGGACAGATAAGTGGGCATGTGAGCAAGATGCTATGTTAAAACGACGGGCTACGAGAGGGTCAGGGTCATTCTTGCACACAGACTGATTGTGTTCTGCAAAGTGGTCACCCAGCCTCCATTTGGTTTCCCCAATGCAGAGTAGGCCACGTTGGGTGCAGTGAATAGAATACACAAGATTGGAGGAGGTTCAGGTGAAATGCTACTTCACCTGGAAAGACTGCTCAGGCCCTTGAGTGGTCTGTGTGAGTCATTTGTTCATAGTGACTGGGACAATAAGACTACCACAATCTCCTACATAACAACATTAACATGTTGACAAAAGGACATCTAATGTTCATTGTTGTCTATTGTGACCTGTGATCTATGCATCATGCACCTTGCCTTTAAAAGAACAATTAGGAGAAAGTGAGGTCTCAGATGCTGGAGATCAGAGCTGAAAAATGTGTTGCTGGAAAAGCGCAGCAGGTCAGGCAGCATCCAAGGAGCAGGAGAATCGACGTTTCGGGCATAAGCCCTTCTTCAGGATTCCTGTCTGAAACGTCGATTCTCCTGCTCCTTGGATGCTGCCTAACCTGCTGCGCTTTTCCAGCAACACATTTGTTAGCTTTAAAAGAACAATAACCTCTAAACTGTAATTTGCTCCTTTGTAGAATGTGCCAGACAGCCCGAAGCAATTGGTGGCCGGCATGGAAGAGTACACTCATCATATCTGTGCAGTGCTGATTAAATTGCAGAACTGTGCACCACTACGGAGTGTGTGACAATTTCAATTATCTACAGGAGAGCGCACACTGGCACAGAGACTTCTCTGACTGTCATTCTATTTGTCATAAATGCTCAGACTGCTGCTTTTAGAGTTCCTGGATTTCAGCTAAGTTCTCAGTTCCCAGTTTCTAGAGACTGCAATATCAGAAGTCTTATTGAGGTGACACCAATCTCATTGGATCTGCTGTCAGCCTAATCAGCAATTATAAGAAGCTGACATCCCATCGCAAATACACAGAATGAAGAGAGACTCTGGATCCTAGGACTGCACCACATTAAGTCCTTCAAGCCAAACTACCTAAATGAAAGCCATGATGTAGAGTTGCCAGTGTTGGACTGGGATGGACAAAGTTAAAAACTCACAAGACACCAGATTATATAACCAGGTGTTGTGTGATTTTTAACTTTACCTAAATGGAGAATGAGCAGTAACATGTAAGTTCAGAAAGTACAGGCATAGCGGAGTTAATAGCTTGGAGCCAACTCTAATGATGGCCAAGGAACTGAATGGGTCACTCATTGCCAAGAAACTCCCACCAAAGCACAGACTACATTGTCTACTGTCAGGAAGAGGAAACAAAAGAATTTATTTGTAGCTGAAGAAAATGCAGGTGCTTTCTGTGTGATGTGACAAGGCTGACGGGTTATTGGTCATAGTGAGTGAATTGTTCCTCAACAGAAGGATTTGTAAAGGAGGCAACCTTATTGAACCCCAGCCTGAAAATCAGCAACAAGAGATTCTGATTCCTCCTGCTCAACAGCACCAACAGTTTGCAGTAGTTGTCCTCCTTCTCTGATTATTGTATTGCTATTACTCTTGGTGTTGCATCCAGCAAATTATGATATATTCTCGGTATCTTGGTGAGATCATACCATCAGAGGACATTGGAGCAGACGTAGGCAATTCAGCCCATTGCATCTGCTCCACCATTCAATGAGATCATGGTCTGAAAATCCTTAACTCCACTTTTAAGTGCTTTCGTTATGACTCCTCATTCCCTTGCTGTTTAAAAACCCATCTTGAATATACTGAACAACCCAGCCATTTAACTGGGCACTCTATCAATTTTGGTGAGGAATTTGGAACATTATTTCAAGGTGCTTATGCAGTATTCAATTCCAATTGTTGTACTTGTGCTCAGCAGCTGCTTTTACTCAAAAGAAAGATGTTGTGAGATAGAGTTTGAATGTATTCTGGCCACATAATAAGCAATCAGGCGGTGTTCAAAAAATGAGGATATGTCTTAAAAGGTTGCTTGGGAAGTGGATATTGACCTGTACGATTCTGTACTGATGGTCAAAGTTGAGCTGAATGGAGATAGTGTGATACTGGGGCATTATGGTTCATCAGCTATTGTATACAGAAGCCCAAGGCAGTTCATCAATTGCATTTATTTCAGTGCAAGAGGCCTAACAGGGAAGGCAGATGAACTCAGGGCATGGTTAGGAACATGGGACTGGGATATCATAGCAATTACAGAAACATGGCTCAGGGATGGACAGGACTGGCAGCTGAATGTTCCAGGATACAAATGCTACAGGAAGGATAGAAAGGGAGGCAAGAAAGGAGGGGGAGCGGGGTTTTTGATAAGGGATAGTATTACAGCTGTATTGAGGTGAGGATATTCCCAGAAATACATCCAAGGAAGTTTTTTGGGTTGAACTGAGAAAGGGATGATCACCTTATTGGGATTGTATTATAGACCCCCTAATAGTCAGAGGGAAATTGAGAAACAAATTTGGAAGGAGATCTTAGTAATCTGTAAGAATAATAGGGTGGTTATTGTTAGGGATTTTAACTTTCCAAACATAGACTGGGACTGCCATCATTTTAAGGGTTTAGATGGAGAGGAATTTGTTAAGTGTGTAAAGAAAATTTTCTGATGTAGCATGTACCTATGAGAGAAGGTGCAAAACCTGACCTATTCTTGGGAAATAAAGCAGGGCAGGTGACTGAGGTGTCAAATGGGGGAGCACTTTGGGGCCAGCGACCATAATTCTATTAGTTTTAAAATATTGATGGAAAAGGATAGACCACAGGATGTACATGTATTTCGAAAGGCAAGAACTGATTAGGGATCGTCAACATGGCCTTGTCCGGGGGAAATCATGTCTCACGAACTTGATTTAGCTTTTTGAAGAAGTAACAAAGAGGATTGATGAGGGCAGAGCGGTAGATGTGATCGATATGGACTTCAGTAAGGTGTTCAACAAGGTTCCCTGTGTGAGTCTGGTTAGCAAGGTTAGATCTTGTGGAATACAGGGAGAACTAGTCATTTGGATACAAAACTGGCTCAAAGATAGAAGACAGAGGGTGGTGGTGGTGGAGGGTTGTTTTTCAGACTGGAGGCCTGTGACCAGTGGAGTGCCACAAGGATAGGTGCTGGGTCCTCTACTTTTTGTCATTTACATAAATGATTTGGATGCGAGCATAAGAGGTACAGTTAGTAAGTTTGCAGATGACACCAAAATTGGAGGTG
>NC_057736.1:21732022-21751225 GCF_004010195.1 Chiloscyllium plagiosum
AGGAAGTGGTGGAGGCTGGTACAATTGCAACATTTAAGAGGCATTTGGATGGGTATATGAATAGGAAGGGTTTGGAGGGATATGGGCTGGGTGCTGGCAGGTGGGACTAGCTTGGGTTGGGATATCTGGTCGGCATGGACGGGTTGGACCGAAGGGTCTGTTTCCATGCTGTACATCTCTATGACTCTATGACTCTATAACTTTCAAAAGCTGATTGGGGTCAGATGTTCGCAGGTAAAGGGACGGCTGGAAAATGGGAAGCCTTCAGAAATGAGAATAACGAGAGTCCAGAGATAGTATGTTCCTGTTATGGTGAAAAGAAAGGTTGGCAGGTACAGAGAATGCTGGATGACTAGAGAAATTGAGGGTTTGGTTAAGAAAAAGAAGGAAGCATATGTCATTTATAGACAAGATGGATCGAATGAATCCTTCGAAGAGCATAAAGGCAGTAGGAGTATACTGAAGAGGGCAATCAGGACGGCAAAAAGGGGCCATGAGATAGCTTTGGCAAATAGGTTAAGGAGAATCCAAAGGGCTTTTACAAATACATTAAGGACAAAAAGTTACCAAGGGCGAGAATAGGGCCCTCAAATATCAGCAAGGCGGCCTTTGTGTGGAGCCACAGGAGATGGGGGAGATACTAAATGAGTATTTTGCATCAGTATTTACAGTAGTGAAGGACCTGCAAGATGTAGGGAAATAGATGGTGACATCTTGAAAAATGTCATATTACAGAGGAGGAAGTGCTAGATGTCTTGAAACACATAAAAGTGGATAAATCCCCAGGTCCTGATCAGGTGTACCATAAACTCTGTGGGAAGCCAGGGAAGTGATTGCTGGGCCCCTTGCTGAGATATTTGTATCACCGATAGTCACAGGTGAGGTGCTGAAAGACTTAAGGTTGGCTAATGTGGTGCCACTGTTTAAGAAGGGTGGTAAGGACAAGCCAGGGAACTATAGACTAGTGAGCCTGACATCGGTGGTGGACAAGTTGTTGGAGGGAATCCTGAGGGACAGGATGTACATGTATTTGGAAAGGCAAGGATTGATTAGGGATAGTCAACATGACTTTGTCCATGGGAAATCATATCTCACAAACTTGATTGAGTTTTTTGAAGAAGTAATAAAGAGGATTGATGAGGGCAGAGTGGTAGATGTGATCTATATGGTCTTCAGTACGGCATTCGACAAGGTTCCCTGTGTGAGTCTGGTTAGCAAGGTTAGATCTCATGGAATACAGGGAGAAATCGACATTTGGATACAGAATTGGCTCAAAGGTAGAAGACAGAGGGTGGTGGTGGAGGGTTGTTTATCAGACTGGAGGCCTGTGACCAGTGGAGTGCCACAAGGATCGGTGCTGGGTCCACTACTTTTTGTCATTTACATAAATTATTTGGATGCGAGCATTAGAGGTACAGTTAGTAAGTTTGCAGATGATACCAAAATTGGAGGTGTAGAGGACAGCGAAGAGGGTTACCTCAGATTAAAACGGGATCTTGACCAGATGGGCCACTGGGCTGAGAATTGGTAGATGGAGTTTAATTTAGATAAATGTGAGGTGCTGCATTTCGGGAAAGCAAATTTTAGCAGGACTTATACACTTAATGGTAAGGCCCTTGGAACTGTTGCTGAACTAAGAGATCTTGGAGTGCAGATTCATAGCACCTTGAAAGTGGAGTCGCAGGTAGATAGGATAGTGAAGAAGGCATTTGGTATGCTTTTCTTTATTGGTCAGAGTGTTGAGTACAGGAGTGGGAAGGTCATGTTGCAACTGGACAGGACATTGATTAGGCCATTGTTGGAATAATGCGTGTATCGGAAGGATATTGCCAAGGTTGGAGGATTTGATCTATCGGAAGAGGTTGAAATGGCTAGGGCTGTTTTCCCTGGAGTGTCAGAGGCTGAGGGGTGACCTTATAGAGATTTATAAAATCATGAGGGGCATGAATAGGATAAATAGTCCCTTCCCTGGGATGGGGGAGTCCAGAAATTGGTGGCATAGGTTTAGGGTGAGAGAGGAGAGATATAAAGGAGACCTAAGGGGCAACGTTTTCATGTAGAGAGTGGTGCGTGTATGGAATGAGCTGCCAGAGGAAGTGGTGGAGGCTAGTACAATTGCAACATTTAAAAGACATCTGGATGGGTATATGAATAGGAAGGGTTTAGAGGGATATGGGTCAGGTGATGGCACTCGATTGGGTTGGGATATCTGGTCGGCACGGATGAGTTGGACCAAAGGGTCTGTTTCCATGCTGTACATCTCTTTGACTCTATGACTCTAATTGCACCCAGCCCTTGTGGCAGTTTTGCCACTTGTAAGCTGTTTGCTACTATCTTATGGTGCCAGCTATCTGTAGAGAATGGGATAATCTAGCAAGGAAGACATCTGTCTGGAACAAATTATTTGCTGCTGATATTTTCAATGACATTGTTTTTAAAATATAAAAGCTAATTTGGCATGACCTTGACAATATGGACAGTGCCTTCCATTGTAGCGATTAGTATTTGCAGAATACAATCCAACTTTGCCACAGCTTCCTTCCAAATCAGAATCTAAGAAAACTGTATTTCATAGACAAATTGGATAAGGGCAGCACTGTCCCTTAGATTCTAGTTTGAGGTTAATAACTGATGTAGTCAGCCACAGTTGCCTAGAATCCCTTCTTTTCTCTTCTTTTTCCTGTCAAAGTAATTTAACGTAATATGTGCCCATAAGCAAACTTGCATCCTGAATGTAAAATGCATCAATGGTCAATTGGAGTTGTCAACATTCTGGCAAAAGGAGATTTTAAGAAGAACATAAGGCAGGGCCATGAATAAGTGGTGAGGTTTAGAAAGGAAATTTCAGAATGTGGTACCTCAGGGAAGGGATAAAATAATGCAATGCTTTTAAAATGAAAATAGTAATTTTAAAATGAACAGCAGGGAGGCAGTGTAGGTCAATTCAGACACAATAGGCAGACTGGCCTACTTCTATGCTGGATTCTTCATGCTTCTAAAGAAAAAGTGTGAGAAATGCTGAGTGAGCAGAAATTAATCTCTAAAGGTTGCAAGTAGCAGAGTTTTAGTTGGATCGGTGTTTGAGTAGCATGAAGGTCAGAATGCAGCCTGGGTAATACTGGAATAGGTGGGCTCAACTTAATCCTCCTGGCATGAACAGCGAGCTCAGATCACTTTATTGGCTTGCTACTATGAGCATTTTGCTGCTCAATGTGCAAGATACTGGCGGATTGTTGAAATGCGGTGCTAGGTGTTTGCTAAAGGGATTGCATACTCCTTCGCTTCCAGAATAAATGATCTAAGGATGAGAAACCAGGTCCGGCAAGAGATATAAATCCATGAAAGAGGAAGACCAAAATTTTCTTGTAAGACCCAAAGAAGCAAGTCTGACATGGGCCCCACAAGGCTTATACAACAAATCCAATTTCTACCAAGTATGTTTTGGTCATAGCTGTTATCCCTGTTAGGACTAATCTGATGGGAAAAATATTACTCCTAGCTGAAACCTCCATTGTCATCAGAACCTAATCTGGATATTTAAAGAGGACTTAGGCCTGCTTGGGCCAGATGTGGTAATTACCCACAAGTTAAATAAGAAATTGAGCGTCAATATTTTAGTGGGATTGAGTTGAAAACAACAGGAGGCAGTTCTTGTTGACAATGATATTATTATCTCAAAGACAGCATGTAGGAAGACAGGAAAGAGATAAAGGTTCAGGGCTAGGGCGGTGGGGAGGTTTGATGTGGTGTGCATGTCAGATGATGACAGGATGTATATATCTCCTAGTGCTGGGCAGCTAGTGAGCTGTGTCTGTGTGGGAGGGGAGAGGAGGAGAAAATTGTGAGAGAAAATCTATTTTATTAGCCTTGATAAAAAAAAATGACGTGTTGATGCTTTGTCCAATGGATTGTGTCAATTGAATTTTTCTGAATCTCCTTTTCAAAGCTGATTGCCTGAAAAGAAAACAAAGTTAACTTTTTTACAATGCATTGACCTTTCTTTCATGACCTTGCAAGATGGGTTTTGTGGAACGTATGGTTTGTTTGGCTTTTTTAGATCTGATTTCAGAATTTAAAAGTGTCATACGGCTTGAGTTGGTAATTCTATGTTGCTCTGTCAATCACTTAAAGAAACTGATGACTTTAGTCACTGAAGTAAAATATGGTGCTGCAAGTGAGTATTAGAATTACAATGGAAAATGATACAGTTAAAAAGCATCAGAACTTCTCAGCCTGAAGGCACAGTAAATGAAATTATTGGGACCACGAGCAATATTTCCAGCTGTATCTGCCTATTCTTTGAGCTGCAGAAATACAATTTCTATCTGCCTCACACTGTAGATATTTTGGAAGCTTTCAAATGTAAATGTCAGAGGGATGGGTGGAAAGCATTGATAATCTCTATGAATATTTTGAGGCTTATTGTACTCATAACATATGAGGGACATCAATTTTAACAATTATCTGCTATGGTTATTATAATTAGTGAACCAACAAGTCTTAGCTATTGTTTTGTGTTAACTCAAACTAACAATTCTTGCCTATTGTTTAGTGTTACCTCAAACCCCCTCCTCCCTCACTGCTCTCCAGGGTCCTTTATATCCTTGTGGCAATTTAATGCCAAATAATTCCAACACGGACTGGAAAGTTTGAGTTATAAAGAAAGGCTGAGTAGGCTGGGACCTTTTTCGCTGGAGCACAGGAGGTTGAAACCTCCTTATAGAAACTTATAGAAGTTTATAAAATAATGAGGGGCAAAGATAGAGTTAATGGAAGATGTTCTTTCCCTAGGATGGGGGGATATCAAGACTAGGGGGCACATTTTTAAGCTGAGAGGAGAGAGATTTAAAAAAGACATGAGGGGAATTTTTTTATACAGAGGGCAGTTTGCATGTGGAATGAACTCCCTGAGGAGGTGGTGGATGTGGGTACAATTACAACATTTAAAAGATTTGAATAAGTACATGAATAGGAACATTTTGGAAGGATTTGAGCCAGGAGCAGGCAGGTAGGACTCGTTTAGTTTGGGATTGTATTTGGCATGGACTGGTTGGACTGAAGAGTCTTTTTCTGTGCTGTGTGACTCAATGACTCTAAATCGTCTGCCCTCTCTCCCACAAAACACACTTTGACCTTACACCTACAATGCCAACTCGCCCAATATCCATCACAGATAGATTTCAGGAACTAGGATAAGAGACAGTCAGGGTCAAGTACAGACCCAGGAAAGGCCATTGATTATAAACAGCAGCTGTGAAAGCAATCTTTACCGAAGCTCAAAACAATGCAGGAGAATAGTTCAGAATCATTGTACCCGAGTCACACTTCAAAATTAGAAATAAAGCTCAAAGTATTTGTTAAGAATACCATCACTGGTATATTCTGTACAGAAACAAAAGAGTATGCAGTCAAAAGCTAAGATATCCGCAAAGAATTATGGAATACATAGTACTTTTCCAGCTACATTCAATCATTTTAGTAAAGAAATCAAATATTCCCTCAAATCCAATGAGCTTCATAATGATTGATAATGGAAATAAGTTCAGAAATTAATCACAGAAGTACTCTTAATAGGGGCGGCATGGTCTCAGTGGTTTGCACTGTTGCCTCACAGCAGCAGGGTCCTAGGTTCAATTCCAGCCTCGAGCGACTGTCTGTGTGGAATTTGCACTTTCTCCCCGTGCCTGCGTGGGTTTGCTCTGGGTGCTCTGGTTTCCTCCCATGGTCCAAAGATGTGCAGGTCAGGTGAATTGGCCATGCTAAATTGTCCGTAGTGTTAGGTGCATTAATCAGAGGGAAGTGGGTTACTCTTCGGAGGGTCGGTGTGGACTGGTTGGGCCGAAGGGTCTGTTTCCACACTGTAGGTAATCTAATCTAATCTAAAAAAGCGTTTGAGCTGAAAAATGAATGATCTCTCTCACCTAAAGCATACATGAAATTGAAGAGCTACACAGGCTGGGGCTGTTTTCCCTGGAGCATCAGAGGCTGAGGGGTGACCTTATAGAGGTTTAAGGGGTAAATTATGAGGGGTATGGATAGGATAAATAGACAAAGTCTTTTCCCTGAGGTTGGGATTCCAGAACGAGAGGGCATCAGTTTAGGGTGAGAGGGGAAAGATATAAAAGAGACCTAAGGGGCAACTTTTTCATGCAGAGGGTGGTACGTATGTGGAATGAGCTGCCAGAGGAAGTGGTGGAGGCTGGTACAATTGAAACATTTAAAAGGCATTTGGATGGGTGAGAGAGAAAAATTTCAGGTTGTCAGGTATATGTTGATTTTAACGAATATAGAAGGTCTTTTAAAGAAATAGTTTTAAGCTAAGAAATAACTTTGAGTATTGTAGCTGACCACAAAAGAATCAGGAGGGGCATTTCGCAATAAGCTTATAGTTTGTAGGTCCGTTTTTTGGACTATCAAAATAGTAAAGGATGATCTTAGGAGTCAGAAGGTAAGAAAAGAGGAACTGGATAAAATAACAGGAAGGCTGTAACGGACAAGGACAGCCAAATGAGACAGATTTAAAAGGAAAACAAGTGAGGTAATTAATAAGTATGATTGGCTTAGGCTTGGGTGCAGGGAATTACCAAATGAGGGAATAACGGGCGCAAGTAAGGGGATAGAATGAAATAGTCACTTATGATAGGTTTATTGCTTAGTGGAGGGGTGTCGAGAGACCCCTCAGAAAAGTATTAAAAAACTCTGTATTTTACTGTTGGGTGTGACTCTCCTCATAGAGCCACCCATCTTTAAAGATGCTCAAATAAATGTACTGCTTTGGAAATCTTTGACTCGGACTGAAAATTATTGATTAAGTGGGTTCGTTTCTCACAATGGGTATATGATTGGGAAGGGTTTGGAGGGATATGGCTTGGGTTCTGGCGGGTTGGGATATCTGGTCGGCATGGGTGGGTTGGACTGAATGGTCTGTTTCTGTGCTGTACATTTCTATGACTCTATGCCTGTATATGGAGTGCACAGATTAGAATTTAGAACAGGAACATTTTTTTAAAATATTTGTTCGCAGAATGTAGCATTGCTGGCTGGGCCAGCATCAGTTTCATATCCCTAGTTGCCCTTGAGAAAGTGGTGGTGAGCTGCTGTCTTGAACCACTGCAGTTCTTGTGGTGCAGGGACACCCACAGTTTCAGGAGTTTGACCCAGTGATAATGAAAGTGCTTAACCATACAACCAAGTTAGAATAGTCCATGGCTTGGAGGGGAACTTGCAGATGCTGGTGGTCCCATGCATCTGCTGTCCATGACCTTCTTGATTGGGTTTGTAAATTGCTGTCAAAGGAGTTTGCTTTCTAATATCTTTGTAACCACAAAGACAAAACTTATTGCCAGCAGCTCCCCCACTTGGGTGGGAATGGCCGGGTATACCTTGGACTCGGTTGCAAGTAGACTATGCAAATCCTTTCAATGGGCTCGATGTTTTCAGTCATTGTAGACGACCATTCAAAGTGGTTGGATGTGCATAGAGTCAATTTGTCACAATCGGGGACAATAAGAGAAAAACTGCACGTATCTTATCCAATATATGGAGTCCCGGAAGTGTTGACCATCATTTACCAGCAGGGAATTTGGGTATTTCCTAAAGTCTAATAGGATTCCGCATACAAGGATAGCTCCATACCACCTATCATCCAATGGCCTGTTAGAAAGAGCAGTCCAAAACTTTGAAGGCAGGCTTGAAGAAACAGCCTAGAGCTTCACTGGATACCAGGCTGTCACAGTTCTTATTGACTTATTGGACCACCCCTCCCGCAATACAGGGACAGAATCAGGAGAGTTGCTAATGGGTAGAAGACTCCGCACCAAGTGAAGATTGATTGTCCTGGACCTGGGGAGGGAGGCTGAAACAGCATCCTGAATGCCAGTGCCAGACACAAGACTCCACCAAGCAAAAGAGACATTTGGAAATGGGTAAAAGTTTGGCATAAGACTGGCCCTGCAAGGGGGAAGACCTAAGGACAGGACCAGTGACAAATAAAGTTTGGGTCAGTGCGACGGTCCTGAACAAGCATGTGGACCATACGAAAGCTGCAAATTCTCAAATCGTGCGCGAGCAAAATGTGTCCTGCCCCTCAGAAGAGCCAGATAGGCTGCCTGAACCCATAGATTCACCTGCTCCATCAAGCATCAATGAGTCCTCTAAGTCACAGATGGACATGGCCAGATGTCGTCGCCTCGATGCATCTGCAGCTGGAAGAAGAAAGTGAAATGCCACTGTAGAAGTGGTGGCTGCTGTCAGTCATACACGTAGGATCACTGAGGGATCCAGGCCACAGGTGAGTGATTGTGTGGGTGTTGTAAGGCTGTGAGTTCACAGCAAGGACAGGGAATAGCTTTCAGGGACTCCCACTCTACCCCTTACTGATGCCAGGTCCTTGGGTCAGGCACTGAGTGCTTTGAACGAGGGACATTCATTGGAGTGTGCAAGCAACTCTGCAAGGTTAGGTTTCAGGGTTCCTACATGGCAAGTGGCCCTGCCTGCCACAAGATGAAAGCCAGCAGTGTGGAATGAGAGCAATGATATTAATATTAATAATAATAATTTAAGTGGACAATACTTTTCCAAGTTAAGAATGACAATTGGTGTTGGTTTTTTTGGAAAGTCTTCTATGAGCCTACCCACACAGGAATTGATGGGGAAGAGACAGGAATGGGACTGGGACCCCAATTGCCTTCTTTCACCAATAACTGCCCGTACACCGTACTGACCAGGTGAGGGAGTGAAATTCTGTGAACTGTTTTTGCAGAATTGAGTGCATCCACTGGTTCGATGGTTATGAACAAGATAAAATAATTTGTCATGGTTAATATTATTTAGAACCTTTGGAATACAAAACAAAAGGGAATCCTATCATCTCTCAAACTTTTCTATTTCAGTGAGAATGTATATAATTTACATAATTACCCCATGGAATTTCATCCCATGAATCATTCTGGCTGCTGCTTCCTGTTTCTTTACAATAGCTGCACATTTTCTTTCTGTTAAGCTTACTGGAATGTGCAAAGTATTCTAAGTGTGATCCCACTTCTGCTTTATAAATGGACTGGATTTTTAAATATATCTCAATGTCTGATTTGTATTACTCATCACCACCAAACATTGTCATGAATGCTTTAGTTCATTGTTAATTAGGACCCCTGGTTCTCTTTCATTTTCTATTGTAAGAGACCACATTTTCTTTCATGGAACTAAAAGTGAGGTGGATGTTTGGACTGCTGTGACTGAAATTAACAAATGATTCAAGCAACTTGAAAATCAAGTATTGCATATTGTTGAGTTGAGCAAAACCTTCATGAAGTCATGACAGACATCAATACTGAATAGTACTACCTTTTGTGTAAAATAATTCTGCCTGACAACACCCGCTGATTAAGCTGCAGAGTGTTAAAAAGCTAAAAGTTTCAGACAGTAGGGGAGTAAACACAAGTAGAAAGACTATTGGCAGAAGATTTTACAGAGTTCCCCAGACTCTAGGAGGAACCCAAAACAGAAGACAGAATTGATCAGGATTCGTTATGTTTGTGTAAGATATTTGTTTCACACTGATAGAAAGATGGAAACCTATGACTCTCCTGGTTTGGCAGAACATTTTTCCTCTCCCCCTAATACTGAAGAGAGTTCTGACTGGTAGAATAAACAAAGTTTGCAAGAAAACACAAGCCATTAGTGTTTACTTAAGCTTACTGCTAAATCTTTAACTGATATAATTCATCATACAATTGGTGTCATAGTAATGATAAATTCAAACAATCTGTCAGATGCTGGGATCATTCGACAGACAAGACCAAGCAGAGAATTCCATTTCTTTGTCTTACTAGGAAGAAACCACTGTCCCAGTCAAGATATCATGTGAAAAAAGAAACAGACCTCAAATAATATGACTGAGGAATTCGCATGTTGAATTCACCAGTCGTGTCATCACTGAGAGTGATCAAATGTGTTCAAAGTAATCAACAAGTTGAAGTAAAACATTTATAGAGGAGAAAGTGAGGTCTGCAGATGCTGGAGATCAGAGCTGAAAATGTGTTGCTGGAAAAGCGCAGCAGATCAGGCAGCATCCAGGGAACAGGAGAATCGACGTTTCGGGCATAAGCCCTTCTTCAGGATTCCTGAAGAAAGGCTGATGCCCAAAACGTCGATTCTCCTGTTCCCTGGATGCTGCCTGACCTGCTGCGCTTTTCCAGCAACACATTTTCAGCGTAAAACATTTATACACTTCTCAAATGTAATGATAGATTAAGAATATAAATCTTCTCACACAGATTGAGAATGTGATGCATACAACTGCAGGGAAGCAAACACTGAGATGGGATGACCAACATCCAAAGACATTGGGATACAGTCAAGAAGATATTACCTGGTTCAGAGATCCCAGAATATGCAATGAGGAAAATACCTGTTCCAACAAAGGTAGCTGTCTTCTGCAAAATAAATCAATGAAGTTAACAGGATTTTCGGACCTCAAACTGTCAGGGACAGAATCAAAGAACAATCTTGAATCCAGAGACCTACCAATCTCCCATGTCTGAAAGTAAAGCGAGAATGTCTTCTGGGAGAGTAGTGAAACATCCAGCCTCCTTGAATTTGAATGGGGTGGGTAATGGTAAAGGTTATTATAAATCAGACGTATAAATATTCATAATGGGAATAAAATCTTGGTGGGGGAATTTGCATCAGAGTCTGGAAGTGTTAATGATGAGGAATGCCTTAAGTCCCACCCTCTGTAATCATGTCATATGAACTTGCTAGGACAGCAGCTTAGGATCTTGAAGGAGTAAGACCTACCATGTGGGTTTTTCTCACAGGATCTGCAACAATATTTGTCGCATCATTGTAACTTGTACGTAGTTGCTATCCTGCAGTAAACTACATCTTGTTTCAGAAATGAGCATCTTCTCATTAGAGTACCCCATGATATTCCTTTATCACTCCAGACCAAGCAGGTTTGTAGATCCTTATCAGGAAAGAGATGGTGGCAGAAAATCTGATAGTTTTTTACAACATGATGAGCAGTGGTGAGGATTCATCTTACAACAATAGCATCATGAGGACTTGGTAGGAGTGCATAAATAGGATCTCAGGGTAGACAGGACCAAACTTGGGTCTTCCCAAAAGTCTCTGAAGTAATGTGAGGTTGTTCTTATAGGCTGTGAATACTTGCATATTAATATACACAAGTATACATGTATGTATATACATACATACAGACACCTATTTACCTAAAAAACCATGATAGAGTTATCATACAGAACAGTAAAAGCAAAATACTGAGGATGCCGCAAATCTGAAACAATCACAGGGTTCTGGAATTAATGCAGAGGATGGTGTTTGTATGGAATGAGCTGCCAGAGGAAGTGGTGGAGGCTGGTACAATTACAGCATTTAAAAGGCATCTGGATGAATATATGAATAGGAAGAACTTGGAGGGATATGGGCCAAGTGCTGGCAAATGGGACTAGATTAGGTTAGGATATCTGGTCGGCATGGACGAGTTGGACCGAAGGGTTTGTTTCCACGCAGTATATCTCTATGATTGTATTATTCTAATACCAGATTCAAAATGTTAACTTTCTTTCTGTTCCCACAGATGAAGCTGCCAGGCCTACTGAGTTTCCCCAGCATTCTCTGTGTCACAACAGACCTTCTGTGGCTCTTTCATCTGCATTTGAAGTGTAGGCACACTGTTTTCTTCATTGAATTTCATCTGCCATCTGTCTGCCCTATTCCAAAATAAATTCACGTGTTATCTGTTATTTGTATGACATCTGATTTGGCTTTGTGCTATCTGCGGAGTTGTGATTCTTTTTGGTGAATCCCAGCTCCAGATCATTCATCAAGAAATGAAATAAAAGTTTCCAAAACAGACTTTAATGGGTTTCCCACTGTGAACATTTTACAAGGCTGACAAAGATGCCACCATCCTTTTGTATTCTCAGTTAACCAACTACATATCTGTTGTGAAATAGTTCCACAAATTCCTGTTTGTTTATTTTTAGTACCAGTATTTCGAGATGAATTGTTTCAACAGCCTTACAGAAATCCAAATTCTCTACAGCACCTGCATGATCCTGATCCTGATTCTTTATTAGAGTCTCAAAGAAAACCAATAAGATAGTCGACAAGATCTCCCCTACCTGGCTAACTATTATCATTTATTTCATTCAGATGCATCAGATTGGATTTTTAGCAAAAATATTTATCACTGTAACTAAAATGGATGTTAAACTCACTCGTCTGTCATTTCTTGTGTCACTTTTGACACTTTGTGTTTTAATAAAAGGGATTATGTCTATTTTTGAGGGTGCCATGGCAGTTAGCACAGCTGCCTCACATCACCAGAAACCTGGGTTCAATTCCACCCTCGGTATGTGTGGAGTTTGTACATTCTCCCTGTGTCTGCATGGGTTTCCTCTAGGTGCTTCGGTTTCCTCCCACTGTCCAAAGATGTGCTTGTTGGGTGGATTAGCCATGGTAAATTATCTGTAGTGTCCAGGGATGTACAGGCAGGGTTACATGGATAAATGGGGGGCAGTGTTGGGTCTGGGTGGGGTGCTCTCTAGAGGGTTGGTATGGACTCAATGGGCCAAATGACTTGCTTCCACACTGTGGGAATTCTATGATTTGCTTTTTAGTGTCCAGGCACGCAGGCATTTCTGGAAACATTGTTCCTGTAATTTCCTCCCTTATCTTTTTAAAGATTCTTTGACATGTCTTAAGTGGCGAGTTTACAAAGAGATCTGGGTGTTCTTGTACACCAGTCAATGAAGGTAAGCATGCAGGTACAGCAGGTAGTGAAGAAGGCTAATAGCATGCTGGCCTTCATAACAAGAGGGATTGAGTATAGAAGCAAAGAGGTTCTTCTGCAGCTGTACAGGGCCCTGGTGAGACCACACCTGGAGTATTGTGTGCAGTTCTGGTCTCCAAAGACATTCTGGCCATTGAGGGAGTGCAGCATAGGTTCACGAGTCAATTCCTGGCATGGCGGGACTACCTTACACTGAAAGACTGGAGTGACTGGGCTTGTATACCCTTGAGTTTAGAAGACTGAGAGGGGATCTGATTGAGATATATAAGATTATTAAAGGATTGGACACTCTGGAGGCAGGAAACATGTTTCCGCTGATGGGTGAGTGCCAAACCAGAGGACACAGCTTAAAAATACAGGGTAGGCCAATTAGGGCAGAGATGAGGAGAAACTTCTTCACCCAGAGAGTAGTGGGTGTATGGAATGCTCTTCCCCAGAGAGCAGTGGAGGCCCAGTCTCTGGATTCATTTAAGAAAGAATTGGATAGAGCTCTCAAGGATAGTGGAATCAAGGGTTATGGAGATAAGGCAGGAACAGGATATTGATTAAGGATCATAAGCCATGATCATATTGAATGGTGGTGCAGGCTTGAAGGGCAGAATGGCCTACTCCTGCACCTATTGTCTATTGTCTACTATGCTAAAAGTAAAGTCATCATCATCTTACCAGGCCAGAGGGCTGCTGTCTCATTTGAGAAAGATAACTGGTAGTTAACCTGAGGGTCACCATGACTCAGGCAAGGGGTCAGTATTTCACAGTAACCTCAGCTGGAACAGAAATTGAATTCCTGCTGTTGGTTTTGTTCTATATCGCAAACAAGTTATCCAGCCAATTGAGCTGAAGCAACCCCCTGGTAGTGACATGAACAATGCAGGGTTAAAAGGATAAATTGGGGGGATTTGGGTTTGAGTGGGGTGCTCTTTGGAGGGTTGGTATGGAATCACCCTCACAAAAACCTTTAGTTTCTTTTCCAGATTAAACAGGAATCTGGTTTCTTCCTTGGTTAAAAACAATGGCAACAAACTTATAGCATGGAATCATCGTCAATATGCCTAACATCTTAGCATATCTCAATATGATAGGAAACATAAGTTTTTCATTTGTGCTATAGCAAAGCTGTTCCAAATTGATCATCAATGTATTGAATGTCAGTGCCAGAAGGGTAGTTTCATGTATTAATGTGTCTGATCTTGTCCAGATGAAGATTGCTGAATTCCAATTTGATTTTAGAAAGCTGTTGGTGTGGTCCTCTATTGGGAAACATGCAGAATAAGTTACGCTCCTTTTCATACAGTATAGGAGGTTATTCAGAGTCAAAAAGTGTGGTGCTGGAAAAGCACAGTCAGTCAGGCAGCATCCGAGGAGCAGAAGAGTCGACATTTTGAGCATAACGTCTTCATTAGGAATGTGGGATAGGGCCCAAGGGGGCTGAGAGATAAATGGGAGGGGGTTGGGGTTGGCGGGGGGGAGGAAGCTGGGAATGCAATAGGTAGATGGATGTGGGGGGAGATGGTGATAGGTCGAAGGGGAGGGTGAAGTGGATAGGTGGGAAGGAAGGTGGACAGATAGGACAGTTCAAAAGGGTGGGCCGAGTTGGGAGGTTGGATGTAGGATAAGGTGGTGGGAGGGGAGATGAGAAAACTGGTGAAATCAACATTGATCCTGTGTGGCTGGAGGGTTCCAAGGCAGAAGATAAGGTGTTCTTCCTCCAGCACCATTCCTCACCTTTTGCTCTGCTACATTGATGACTGTATCAGCGCCACCTCATGCTCCCATGAGGCGGTTAAGAGTTCATCAACTTCATGAACACCTTCTACCCTAACCTCAAGTTCACCTGGACCATCTCGGATACCTCCCTCCTCTTCCTAGACCTCTCCATCTGCATTTCTGGCGACCGTCACAACACGGACATCAACTTCAAACCCACTGACTCCTACAGCTACCTGGACTACACCTCCTCCCATCCCGCCTCCTGCAAAAACGCTATCCCTTACTCCCAGTTCCTCCACCTCTACTGCATCTGCTCCCAGGAGGAGCAATTCCACTCCAGAATATCCCAGATGGCCTCTTACTTCAAAGACCACAAATTCCCCTCCCACGTGATCAACAATACCATCCAGCACATCTCCTCCACTACCCGCACCTCCGCCCTTGAAGCCCCGCTCCAATCGCAACAATTAACAATGTCAATTTCACCAGTTTCCTCATTCCCCTCCCCCCACCTTATCCCAGTTCCAACCTTACAAAACGGCACCGCCTTCTTGAACTGTCCTACCTGTCCAACTTCCTTCCCACCTATCCACTCCATCTCCAGTCCAACCTACCACCATTAACCCCCATGTCCATCTACTTATCACATTCCCAACTACCTTACCCCCAGCTCCACTCCACTCCCAATTATCTCTTAGCTTCCTTGGGCCTCCCACCCCACATTCCTGATGAAGGGTTTATGCTTGAAACATCGGCTCTCCTGTTCCTTCGATGTTGCCTGACTTGCTGTGCTTTTCCAGTACCACACTTTTTGACTCTGATCTCCCGCATCTGCAGTCCTCACTTTCTACTACAGGAGGATATTCAGCCCATCATGCTTATGCTGATAGCGTTGAATGAGATATCTGACTTGTACCACACCCTCGACCCTCCACATAGCTCTAAAATAAAATTCCATCTACAGCAATTATGCCATTCTCTTTTGAAAGTTCCTACTGAATGTGAAACCACCATCAGGCAGTGCATTTTGGATTGTGATGTGTTGCATTAATCTCATTTCCTCCCATTGCCTCTGGTTCTGCTTCTAACTCCATTAAATCTGACTGTTCTACCACTGGAATCAGATTGCTTCATTTACTCCTTCAAAAATGTCATAATTTTGAACACCTGTATTATATCTCAATTTGTTTGCTCAATGAGAAGTGACACGGTGGCTCAGCGGTTAGCACTTCTGCCTCACAGCACCAGGGCAAAAGTAAGGAATGCAGATGCTGGAAACCAGAGTTTAGATCAGAGTGGTGCTGGAAAGACGCAGCAGGTCAGGCAGCATCCGAGGAGCAGGAAAATTGACGTTTTGGGCAAAAGCCCTTCATCAGGAATGGAATAGGTCAGAGAGAAGGGTGGTGCAGACAGGTGGGAAGGGAGATTGGCAGGTAGGACAGGCCATGAAGACAGTACTGAGAAGGAAGGTTGGAACTGAGGTAAGGTGGGGGCAGGGGAAATGAGGAAACTGATGAAGTCCACATTGATGCCCTGGGGTTGAAGTGTTGCAAGGCGGAAGATGAGGCATTCTTCCTCCAGGCATTGGGTGGTGAGGGAGTGGCGGTGGAGGAGGCCAAGGACCTGCATGTCCTTGGCAGAGTGGGAGGGGGAGTTGAAGTGTTGGACCATGGGGCGGTGGGATTGATTGGTGCGGGTATCCCGGAGATGTTCCCTGAAGCGCTCTACGAGGAGGCGTCCAGTCTCCCCAATGTGGAGGAGACCGC
This sequence comes from Chiloscyllium plagiosum, assembly GCF_004010195.1. Classification (NCBI taxonomy): domain Eukaryota; kingdom Metazoa; phylum Chordata; class Chondrichthyes; order Orectolobiformes; family Hemiscylliidae; genus Chiloscyllium; species Chiloscyllium plagiosum. The sequence continues at coordinate 21,748,319 of NC_057736.1, forward strand.
ATCGGGAGCAACAGATACAATAAATGACATTAGTGGATGTGCAGGTGAAACTTTGATGGATGTGGAAGGCTCCTTTGGGGCCTTGGATGGTGATGAGGGAGGAGGTGTGGGCGTAGGTTTTGCAATTCCTGCGGTGGCAGGGGAGGGTGCCAGGATGGGAGGGTGGTTTGTTGGGGGGCCTGAACAGGGTAGTCACGGAGGGAAGGGTCTTTGCGAAAAGCAGAAAGGGGTGGGGAGGGAAATACATCTGTGGTGGTGGGGCCCGTTTGGAGGTTGCAGAAATGTCGGCGGATGATATGGTTAATGCGAAGGTTGGTAAGGTGGAAAGTGAGGATCTGGGGGTTCTTAATTCGAAGGCTGATTGATGACTACATCGGCGCCACCTCGTGCTCCCGCGAGGAGGTTAAGCAGTTCATCAGGTTCACCAACACATTCCACCCCGACCTTAAATTCACCTGGACCATCTCTGACACTTCCCTCCCCTTCCTGAACCTCTCCATCACTGACATTTTTTACAAATCCACCGACTCCCACATCTACCTGGATTACACCTCTTCCCACCCTACTTCCCGCAAAAATGCCACCCCGTATTCCCAATTCCTCCACCTCTGCCGTATCTGCTCCCAGGAGGACCATTTCCACCACAGAACACGCCAGATGGCCTCCTTCTTTAGAGATCGCAATTTCCCTTCTCATGTGGATGACGATGCCCTCCAACGCATCTCATTCACATCCCGCACCTCTGCCCTCAAACCCCACCCCTCCAACCGTAACAAGGACAGAACCCTCCTGGTCCTCACTTTCCACCCTACCAACCTTCACATAAACCAAATCATCCGCCAACATTTCCGCCACCTCCAAACAGACCCCACCACCAGAGATATATTTCCCTCCTCATCCCTTTCTGCTTTCCATAAAGAACGTTCCCTCCGTGACTACCTGGTCAGGTCCACGCCCCCCAACAAACCACCCTCCCATCCTGGCACCCTCCCCTGCCGCCACAGGAATTGCAAAACCTGCGCCCACACCTCCTCCCTCACCACCATCCAAGGCCCTAAAGGTGCCTTCCACATCCATCAAAGTTTTACCTGCTCATCCACCAATGTCATTTATTGTATCCGTTGCTCCCGATGCAGTCTCCTCTACCCTGGGAGACTGGACGCCTCCTCGCGGAGCGCTTCAGGGAACATCTCCGGGACACCCTCCCCAATCAACCACACCGCCCTGTGGCCCAACATTTCAACTCCCCCTCCCACTCTGCCAAGGACATGGAGGTCCTGGGCCTCCTCCACTGCCGCTCCCTCACCATCCGGTGCCTGGAGGAAGAACGCCTCATCTTCCGCCTCGGAATACTTCAACCCCAGGGCATCAATGTGGAGCATCAATGTGGACTTCAACAGTTTCCTCATTTCCCCTCCCCCCACCTTACCTCAGTTCCAACTTTCCAGCTCTGCACTGTCCTCATGATCTGTCCTACCTGCTTATCTCCCCTCCCACCTATCCGTTCCATCCTCCCATCTGACCTATCACCTCCATCCCCAACCCCATTCACCTATTGTACTCTTTGCTATCTTTTTCCCAGTTCCCCCCCACTTCCCCTATTTATCTCTCCACCCTGGAGGCCTCCTGCCTCCATTCCTGATGAAGGGCTTTTGTCTGAAATGTCAATTTTCCTGCGCCTCGGATGCTGCCTGACCTGCCGTGCTTTTCCAGCACCACTCCGATCTAAACTCACAGCACCAGGGACCCGGCTTTGTTTCCAGCCTCAGGCGCCTGTCTGTGTGGAGTTTGCACATTCTCCCCGTGTCTGCATGGATTTCCTCTGGGTGCTCTGGCTTCCCCCCACAATCCAAAGATGTGCAGGTCTAGGTGAATTGGTTGCGCTAAATTGCACATAGTGCTCAGGGATGTGTAGATTTGATGCATTAGTCAGGGGTAAATGTATATTATTGGGTTTGGGTAGGATACTGTTCGGAGGGTCAGTGTAGACTTGTTGGGCCGAGGGGTCTGTTTCCACACTGTAGGGATTCTATGATTCTATGAGAACGATTTCAACTCCTCCAATCTCTCCTCATAACTCCACTGCCTCAACTCACCCTCTTCAAGACCTTATCAACCTTTCTAAAGCGCCGTTTCTTTCTAAAACATCAGGGAGCTAAACAGTGTTGTTTAACATAACGTCTTTGCTTTTATACTACACCCCCATGTAAAAAGTCAAGGATATCACAGTTTGTGCAACTTGTTCTGTCTCTTTCACATATCCACCCCAATATCCTCCTATTCCTGGTACTCCTGTAAAGTTATACCATTGAGATTATATTGTTCTTGCTATTCTTTCTACAGAAATTAATCACTTTGCATTTATGTCAAATGTAGCATTAAATTTCAGCTGCCATGTGTCTTCCCAATTTTAAATTATTGTCCCCTATTCTGTAACAATGCCCCTTTTGATGAAGTTTCCCCTATTAGTGGAAAGATCTTATCAATCTCTACCCTGTAAAGCCCCCTCTGAATCAAATATGTTTCAATAAGATCACTGCTCATTCTTTTAAATCCTAATGTTTAAAGATGTAATCTGTTTGGCTGTTCTTAATAAACTAACCCTTTCATCTCAGGAATGAGTCCAATGAATCTCTTTTCAACTATTTCCAATGCCAATATATACTTATTTTAGAAACAGAGACCAAAACTGTACACTGTATTCCAAGGGCAGCCTCACTAACACTATTCTGGATTAGTGGTGCTGGAAGAGCACAGCAGTTCAGGCAGCATCCAAGGAGCAGCAAAATCGACGTTTCGGGCAAAAGCCCTTCATCATGAATAAAGGCAGTAAGCCTAAAGTGTGGAGAGATAAGCTAGAGGAGGGTGGGGGTGGGGAGAAAGTAGCATAGAGTACAATAGGTGAGT
>NC_057736.1:21754280-21794750 GCF_004010195.1 Chiloscyllium plagiosum
CAATCAGCGTGGGGGTGGCAGCTGCATCAGCCGCATGGCTAATGGCGTCTGAGTAGATTCCGAGGCCAGGGGAATCTTCTGGAATGTTTGAGGAGTGCTGGTTATGGAGGTGGGTAGATAAAAGTTTGTTGTACTTACAGTTTTTGATGTTTGAGATGGAATTGAAATACTGTTTGTTGAGAGTATGAATTCTCCTGAGGATGTATACAGAGTGGGTCCTTTGCAATTCTGAGAGAGTGTGGCCCACTATGTACAGCTGTAACAAGAACTCCCTGTTTTGAAACTCCAGATCCCGAGCAACAAAGACCAAAATGTCATTTGCCTTCTTAAATACATCACAAACATTTATGCTAACTTTTGTTTTAGGTACAAGAACACCAGATCCCTCTGTGCTGCACTCTCCATTTAAATAATAGTTTATATTTTGATTTTTCCTGTCAAAGTGCTTAACCTCCCACTTTCTAACATTATACTCCATCAGCCAATTCTTTTCCCCTACTCATTTAACTTACCCATATCCCCTTGCAGAATATTTATATCCTCATCACAATATGCCCTTCACCTGTTTTTGTATTTTCAGCAAAGTTGGAACATTACACTCTGCCCACTCCTCCAAGTCTATGGCACTCCACTAGTAACTTTCTGAAAAAGTCTCATTAATCCCAACTGTCAATCTTATGTGTTATCCAATCCTCAATCCATGCTAAAACATTAACCCCAATACCATGAGCTCCTATATCACATGCAATAACCTTGCATGTGGAACCTTATCGAATGCCTGCTGGAATTCCAAAAACATTACATCAACTACTGCCCATTTAACAACTCTGCCTATTATATCCTTTAAGAACTCCAGCAAATTTGTCGAATGTGATTTCCATTTCACAAAACCATATTGACTCTGATTACATCAATCTTTTCTAAATACCCTGCTATTTCTTCTTTAATAATGGACTTTAGCATTTTCTGATGACAGACGTTAAAGCAAATGACATTTAGTTTCCAGCTTTCTGCCTCCCTTCCTTCTTGAACAGGGACGTCACATTCTCAGTTTTTGAATTTCCTTGAACCCTCCTAGAATCCATTGAGTTATTGAATATTTGAATATTATCTCTGTAACCACTTTCTTTAAAATCCTTGGATGCAGGCCATCAGATTCGTGTGACGTGTCTGCCTTCCATCTTATTAGTTTGTCAATTACTTTCTCCATCATGATAGAGATTGTTGCAAGACTTTTCCTTCCATTAGCACTTTGCTTATTGGATCTTTGTTGGGATGTTTCTCGTGTCCTCCACCATAAAGACTAGTACAAAATTTTGGTTTTAATTCTTTGCAATTTACCTGTTCCCTATTATCATTTCCTAGTCACATGGTCCATGGGTCTCCCACTTTGGCTGAATTCTTTCTTTTCACACACTCATAGAACTTTTGCTTTTTTTTTATGTCTTGCCAATTTACATTCATAATCAATTTTCTTCCCTTTTATTGCCTTTCTGGTTTTCACTATTGATTTCTGAAAAATTCCCAATCCTTTGGCCTACAGCTAGTTTGTGCCTGAGTTTTGATATAACCTTCTTAGCCATGGCTAGTTCATCTTTCTCATCAAGTCCTTCTTTTTAATCAGGTTACCTTTTCGTTGCACGTCATGAAATATCTACTTAAATGTCTATCACTGCTCATTCACTGAACTTCCAGTGACGCTATTTTCCCAGTCTGTTTCAGCTAAATCATGGTTTCATAGAGAAAAAGCCTCTTCTGTATGCTTGTCAATAACGACCATCTAATTATTCTAATCACATTTTCCAGCACTTGGCCCACAGCCTTGTATGTCTTGGCATTGCAAGCGCACAAATAAATGCTTCTTAAATGTTATGAGGGTTTCTGCCTCGAACAGCCCTAGAGGCAGTAAATTCCAGATTCCTACCACTCTCTGAGTGAAACAAAAATTCCTCACATCATCTCTAAACCTCCTGACCCTTACTTTACATCTATGACTCCAGTCATTGATCCCACCACCCAAGGAGAAAATTTTACTCCTGTCTACTCCGAATGCTCCTCATATAATAAAGTTTTCTTCATATTTCTGTAATTGCTCTTATTTAAGTCAGCAACACTGGTTTGAGACTTGAGTTGCTCTTCCCCAAACTGAATTTGAAATTCAACTATGTTGTAATCCTTACCCTGCAGAGCACACTAACTATGACGTCTCTTACTAATCCTACGCTGTGACACATCATGTTCCTGTGTCAGTTTTGCAACATACTGCTCTAAGAAACAATCCACAATGCATTCTACAAATCTGGTTTCCATGTTAGCCTTGCCCTATCTACAGGAGAAAGTGAGGACTGCAGATGCTGGAGATCAGAATCAAGAGTGTGTGGCTGGGAAAGCACAGCAGGTCAGGCGGCATCCGAGGTGCAGGAGAGTCGAGGTTTGGGGCATAAACCCTTCATCAGGAATGAGGCTTGTGGGCCAAGAGCTGAGAGATAAAAGGGAGGAGGTGGGGTTGGGAAGAAGGTAGCTGAGAAAGCGATAGGTGAATGAAGGGTGAGGGAGAAGGTGATAGGTCGGGGGGAGTGATGGACAGGTCAGAAGGGCGGTGCCGGGTTGGAGGGTCAGAAGGGCGGTGCCGGGTTGGAGTCTTGGGACTGGGATAATGTGGGGGGGAGGGGAAATGAGGTGGTTGTTGAAATCCACATTGATCCCATGTGGTTGCAGGGTCCTGAGGCAGAATATGAGGCGTTATTCCTCGAGGGATCTGGTAGTAAGGGTTTGGTGTTCCTTCAGGTGTCTATCTACAACCCAAGGTATTTGTCAGAGCACTGATCCCAGCATGATTCATATAAAACCTGTCCAAATGGAACAACTACCTGTGCCCCAGGGGTCAGTTCCCATTTCTCCCACACCAAGTACTGAACCACATATTTGCTGCTAATTTTATTTACCCTGTGGGGTAAATGCAGCTCATGTAGTAATCCTGAGATTACTCCCTTTGTGATTCTGCTTTTCAATTTAGCCCAAGCTGCTCCTAATCCTCCACTAGAACTGTTTTCTTTGTTCTACTATCTCATATGTACCTATACAGACCACAGCAACTGGATCCTTTTCTTCCAACTCCAAGGTTTCTCTCTAGCTCTGAAGCAATGTCCTGAAGGTTGGTATCAGGTAGGCAACATAACCTTTGGGCCTCTTTATCTTTACTGCACTGAACAGTTTCAGTACGATACAATCCTCTATCTACACCACCTCTTATTATTGCTACATGTATCTTTTGTCCCACTCTGAATGGCACTCTGTTCCTTGGCACTTTGGTCAGGTGCTCATTCTTTCTACAATCTGTGCCCACATCTATACAGTGAAAAGTAAGATTTCATTTGGTAACCAGACAAAGGTACATCAGTCTATTAGAAGAGAATACAATGTAGAGTGTCACAGCTACAGAGAAGGTACGTTTTGGACGAGGGCATTGCAGATATTCCTCCAAATGTAAATTCTGTATCTCCAATAGTTGCCTCACTTGCAGTCCCACCCTAACTCTGTACCAGATTTGATGTAATGAATCGATGGGCTGTCACTGCCTCCTGAAACAGAGTATTCAGGAATGGCTTCCCCTTCCTGACCTTTCAATAATTCTGAGCTGCAATTCATCTCATCAAGCAGCCAACATTTGCTGCAGATGTTGTCGGTATGGATTGTACAAGTAGCAACACATTCCCACATATTACAGCTCCAACACAGTGCCTGCTCAGCCATCTCTATTCTATTTAACTAAAGGAGTTAAGGATGACATAACCATTATTGTTGTAGTTAAATACCTGCACAGACTCAGGGATGGCAGATTAACTTGGTATTTATTCAACCAGCCCCACCGAGACAGTTTGCCTTACCTTGGCTAAACAGAATTTTGTCTGATACACTGTTCTACCTCTGCTTATTCTCTGTTCCATATGTGCAGAAAATCATCAACCCTAAGACCCAGCGATCATGTATGTACACATTACAGTTTTTGTTACAATGAATAGAAACCTTCTGTTCTAAGGCTTTCTCTTATCCTTTACAGGAATCTGTTTACACTCTCGTGTCTGCTCCCATTCAGACCTTAGGATCCACATAGAAATGATCGACAGCATTGTACACCCTTAGGGTGTTGAAGTACATCTCTGAAAAAATTTGGCTTAAAATACTAGTTTATTGTCTTACTCCTGTTGTAACAACTGTTCTTATAAAATCTTATCTGATTCCTACCACACCACCAAATTACGGATCATGTCACATTCCAGCTCTGACAGTAACAGATAGTGGAGGGCTCTCTGCTACCAGTCTTTATCTCTTGCTGCTGATTTCCTTCTTACAAAAGAATGTTCTGCCAGTCCGCTTCACTGTAATGCTTACTGAAATAATTCCACAGAGATCCTGTCACCAAATCACCCTTTATTTCCACGTGGAGAGTCCTTCACACTGATCCAGCTCCCTCAGAATCAGCTCTTAGAGTGAGCAGAACCTTTGACACTCCAGTTCATATCTGTCAGCCAGGGCTCCCTGTTTGAACCAGATTAACAGCCCTAATCAGGGAACTCATATTCTATGAGGCCCAACTGGCTGACCTCATTACAATCACTTGCTGCACATGCATTACAGTCTGTATCATTGTGATGCTGATTAGCTGCAAACTCCTCCCAAATTATGTCTTTCTGAAGTTTCTTGCTTTTTACAATGATAGGAATGTGTCACACTTATTCCTGGCATCACTTACAAGGTGCCTTATAAAAAGATCTACCAAATGAAGAGAATAATGCTTTTAGTTCAAAGACAGGCTTGGTTTCCAGGGTCAGCAGGACGACATAAAATGGATGTAGAAAAAAGTTTCAAGTAGTGAATTAGAATTTGTTGATTTGCTTTTTTGAAAAAGAGAATGTTTTTGACCATGTAATAAATTACGAGTTTTGAGCGAATTTATAACATTTTTAAACTACTGTCCTAACTGCAAGAATAGTTTCTTGCACAGAGTTCGCCTCCATGATCTAGAGTCTACAGGAATAGTGTCAGAAGACTGGAGGATAGCAAATGTTGTTCCCTTGTTCAAGAAGGGGAGTAGAGACAACCCTGGTAATTATAGACCAGAGAGCCTTACTTCGGTTTTGGGTAAACTGTTGGAAAAGGTCATAAGAGATAGGATTTAAAATCATCTAGAAAGGAATAGGTTGATTAGGGATAGTCAACATGGTTTTGTAAAGGGTAAGTTGTGCCTCACAAATCTCATTAAGTTCTTTGAGAAGGTGACAAAACAGGTGGATGAGGGTAAAGCAGTTGATGTGGTGTGTATGGATTTCAGTAAGCCGTTTGATAAGGTTCCCCACGATTGGCTATTGTACAAAATACGGAGGCATGGGATTGAGGGTGATTTAGTGGTTTGGATCAGAAATTGGCCAGCTGAAAGAAGACAGAGGGTGGTGGTTAATGGGAAATGTTCATCTTGGAGTTCAGTTACTAGTGGTGTACCACAAGGATCTGTTTTGAGGCCATTGCTGTTTGTTATTTTTATAAGTGATGTGGATGAGGGCTCAGAAGGATGGGTTAGTAAATTTGAAGATGACATTAAGGTCAGTAGAGTTGTAGATAGTGCTGAAGGATGTTTCAAGACATAGAGGGACATAGATAACCTGCAGAGCTGGGCTGAGAGGTGGCAAATAGAGTTTAATGCGGAAAAGTGTGAGGTGATTCACTTTGGAAGGAGCAACAGGAATCTAGAGTACTGGGCTAATGGTAAGATTCTTGATAGTGTAGGTGAACAGAGAGATCTTGGTGTCCATGTGCATAGATTCCTGAAAGTTACCATCCTGGTTGATAGGGTTGTTAAGAAGACATAAGGTGTGTTAGCTTTTATTGGTAGAATGATTGAGTTTCAGAGCCATGAGGTCAGCTTGCAGTTGTACAAAACTCTAGTGTGGCTTCACTTGGAGTATTGAGTACAGCTCTGGTCACCATAGTATAGGAAGGATGTGCAAGGGTTGTAAAGGGTTCAGAGGAGGTTTACTAGAATGTTGCCTGATATGGAGGGAAGGTCTTATGAGGAATAGCTGAGGAACTTGAGGCTGTTTTCATTAGAGAGAAAAAGGTTGAGAGGTGACTTAATTGAGACACGTAAGATAATTAGAGGGTTAGACAGTCAGAGTCTTTTTCCTCAGATGGTGATGGTGAGCAGAAGGGGACATAGCTTTAAATTGAGGGGTGATAGATATAGGACAGAGAGTAGTAAGGGCGTGGAATGCCCTGCCTGCAACAGTAGTAGACTCACCAACATTAAGAGCATTTAAATGGTCATTAGATAAACATATGGATGAAAATGGAATAGTGTAGGTTAGATGGACTTCAGATTGGTTTCACAAATCGGCACAACATCGAGGGCCGAAGAGCCTATATTCTTTGTTCAATGATTTCCTTTTCTGTTCAGTTAAAATGTAAATGTTGGAAAATCAAGGTAAAAATATTACTTTGTGTTGCCATTATTGTTGCTAGCCCCCTCCAGCTGAAACAGCTAAGAAACTATTCCTGGGTTGAAGGTGCCTTATTAATATTTTAAAAGCCCAAAGGGTCTTTCTGCTCCTACAAAGGAGAATGTTCCTATTAGTAACCAGTGACTGAACTACATTTGAAAAATGGAGAAAATTCTCCCAATAAATTGGCATTCAATATATCTCCTTCACTGTAATGACTGCAGTTGTTTCATCTCATTTAACAAACACTGCAAAAATAAACACTTTGCAAATATAGCAGCATATCATTTCAAATTACTAATTTTGATAAACAGAGGCTGTTATGCTAATGTAGGTGCAAACCAATAACATTAACACTAACTGTTCTCTTTTTAACAGCCTATTTTTACACACTGTTATACTTTGGAGGATTTCTACTATACACAGGAAAGCAATATAATTTGGCAACCGATTTCTATTGGATTCATTTTGTATGTGTAGCTTACATATATTATGTTTTAAATCCACATCTATTAAAAGATTCAATTTTAAAGTATACTTTTATTAAGGAATTTACTTCATGGATTTATTAATAATTCACCTACTTGATGTTGATCATCCTTTATTAATTGTGGTCTGGAACGTACTGAGGCATTACCTATAAAAACAACTGAGGCATTACCTATAAGCTAGTAGCAGTCGCACAACAGCTTACAAATGCATATGTCGTTTCAAAACCCTGCTTGTAAACTGCACTTTACTTCATTTACCAGAGTTATGGTCTCAGTGTCACATGTATACTGTTAGACGGGAGGACATCAGGGCGTGTTGGTCCCCTTTACCCTGGCGCATCATATATTTCATATTTTGTCACGTGTAATATGAAACTACTGAACAATAAAACCAGCCACGAGAAAGAAAGCAAATTAAATCAATTTATTGCACTTTATTAGCCATAAACATCTCAGAAATACACACATTACCTGCGTTCTATATCAGCATAATTTTAACTTAACTGACAGACTGTGTGGTGAATCAAATTAAAAATCTATTGGCTGTTCACTTCCATTGATGCATTTCAGAATTTACAGCTCCATATTTATCTCTTACTTGCAATTTATTGAACTTCTTCCCATTTACAAAGTCCTCATAATTTATTAAATAAGGATTAACATTTTGCTTCCACTATGCATTGTATTATTATTGTTCAACAAAAATTGGTATTTAAAATATAACAAAATGCAGTAAATATAAATGTATTTTATTACCCGATTAATATTTCAATTTATGAACTTCGATGAATTAATTTAAGTAAGAGACAAATAACAACTGCAAAAGGAAGACTAAACAAAAATTGAAACATTCAACACTTTCTATCTTAAAAGTCAAAATGCAACTCAAAGTTCTATTGCATAATTTCCTGTCGTAGATTTTCTTTGTTATTAAAAATGCATTGAAGCTGCCAGATATGTTTGTGCAAAGGTCCATTGTGCAGCATTGTTATCTTGTTAAGATAAAAAAAAGACTGTCAAAATAGTGCAGAATAATTTCATGGAAGTAAATGAACTCTCTTGTGAAAAAACAGAAATTAAACTCCACCATTTTAAACTCTGGAGGGGTCGATATTTGCATACAACCTGCCTGCCACAAAGCTTCACATTTAAATCAGTGAATTGGGCACACATTGTCAATGGTTTTTTATCTGTTCATGTTAATGTAGCTACCTGCTGGGTATACTGAAGATGAAAATAAAAGCCATTAGTACATATTTGTTGATAGCAATATAATCTGAACAATATAATCTCCACGTATGGAGTCAGCTATTACGAGGGGGCATAGCTTTAAATTAAGGGGTGGTAGGTATAGGACAGATGTTAAGGGTAGATTCTTACTCAGCGAATCGTGAGTTCATGGAATGCCCTGCCAGTAGCAGTGGTGGACTCTCCCTCTTTATGGGCATTTAAACGGGCATTGGATAGGCATATGGAGGATAGTGGGCTAGTGTAGGTTAGGTGGGCTTGGATTGGTGCAACACATCGAGGGCCAAGGGCCTGTACTGCGCTGTATTTTTCTATGTTCTCTATGTTCTATGTAAGAATGCAACAGAATGGGATTTGTAACAGCATAACCTCAGTGAACCTTCTACAAATCAATCCAAATTTCATCTGTTTTCTGGCTGGTCAGTCTATGGAACAGGCTCCCTTGAGAATCAGCAGGAGTTCATATTGATTTATTACTTACCTAGTGAAGTTGACTCAAAATTGAGAATACTATCATTGAGCTAGTACTGAACCTTTCTATCGTTAGAACTTAGACTTTCTCTCAATCATTTTATGTAGGTGCCCTTTCCTTCTCTGTGCCCCATCCTAACTCCTTCTCTTTCAAGCTTTTTCCAGCGTTAAATGGGATGGCCAAACGTGGATTGATATCAACCTTCATATCAACCATTTATTTTTGATTTGGATTTAGTGGGTGCTATTCAGCCAAATGCCCTCCCTATTGCCAATCCTCCCAATTTATCCAGACCTGGGAGAGACTCCAGTTGCCTGAATCCATGGTTGCATTCTTTCATAGTAAAAAGGTCTAGAGTCAGTCTGGAACCCAGCGCCTTCTGGCTCAGTGGCACTTGTCAGCGCAAGAGCTTCTTTTGGAAGTGACTCCAATATTGTTCCAACTTTGTGAGCTCAATGTTGATTTTAATTTCTTTATTTGTGGCAATGGGCTCAATAGCCTGATTAATTCCAACACTGTGGTTGGCAACACTGTTAAAAGGTACTCACCAAATGGGAGGCCTTGTTTAATACGAAAACTAAATTCCCATGAATGGACCAAATGAGCTTTGTGTTGCATTATTCTATTTTCACTTCAATGTTGAGCCACGCAGATCCTACTCTGTTCCACAGCAAAAGAGATAAAGAGGTCCAGTCAAAGTCAGCTTTAAATTAATTCTTGGCATCAGGAAGAGTAAGAGTGGCAAAAAAATCTGTATTTCTGTGACCTCATGAAGACAAACCCTCCACTGATCCCACAAGATTAACCCTAAGAAAATGACCCGAAAAAGGAAGTTTACTCCTCACATTGCCAATGGGGACCAGCTGGTGCTGGTGGACTGAGTGGTGCAGAGGAAGGCAGTGCTGTGTCCTGCAGACTGGCAAATGAGGCCATGTCACCAGATAAAGATTGTAGCTCAAGTCAGTACTTTATCCAGGGTAAACCACAATGCACAGCAGTGCAGAAAGAAGATTAATGATCTACTGAACTTCACTTGTTAGAATAAGCGCCACCATCTTCTCTCTAGGCTCTCTCACATTCATTGGACCATCAAGCCAACTCCCTCTGCTACTGCACATGGCCCTCATCAAGGCTCATGGGCTACAGTTCCCACTATTATATACTTCTTATCCATACCAAAGGTGCTAACCCACCTCATCCTCCCAAACTAATAATCCTTCCTGCTCACTCTACTCGTGCTGTCTTACTTTTGTTATTATTATTGTTACTGTGCAGTTGATTTTGGAACAAAGATGGCTGGTTAAAACTTCACAACCTCGTCAGTGACTTGAGGCTCCACCTAAGATGCAGAGTTATTCCAGGCCATCTCCCCCCTCACCCCATCCTGAGGGTGGCCGTTCACAGTTGGGTCTATTTCACAAATCAAGCAGTGGGCCCTGGGTTGGTCCTGGGGGCTTGCACCTTAATGATCTCCAGGCTTATTAGGATGCAATCCATAGAGTTTGGGAATGGCTTCATAGGTCACTAAGGGAATAATTGCAATGAAAGGGAGTAATGCAAGCTATAAGGGTGGGATTTCAGAACATAGACAGGGACGAGGAGTTCTGTAGAGGGGCTACAGTTTCACTCTGGCCCCTAAATGTGGAGAATAAAAGGCTGATCTGATGATCCTCAACTCCACTTTGCTGCCTTTTCCCCTTAAGCTTTGATTATTTTACTAATTAAAACCATGTCTAACTCCACCTTGAATTTACTTAACAACCGAGCCTCCACAGCCACGATGTTAAATAATTCCACTGACTTACTTTGTGAGAAGTAACTCTTCTTCACCTCTGTCTTAAATGGTATGACCCCTCATTTCTTCTTGGATTTTGCTCTTTTGTCCGATACACTCCTAAAAGGGGAAACAACTTTCCTGCAAGTTTCCTGTCAAGCCCTTAAGAATCTGTATTGTCAATAAGGCTGCGTCTCATTCTTCGAAATTCCAATAAGTACAGGCCAAACTGACTCAACATCTCCTCATAACAAGATCAGGAATCAAGTTTAAGTGAACCTTTTCTGGATTGCCTCCAATACCAGAAACAACTTCCAAGGCCGTGTCAACACTCAGCAGAGACTGTTCCCTTTGGCACATCCTGGTCAACTCCTCCTGTACTCCTAACACCTCCTGACCAAACCACCCCCACCCCACTCCACTGCACCTTCCCATACAATTACCAAAGATGCTACACTTGCTACTGTACCTCCTCATGGAGCCAAGGCTCCAGCCACAACTTCCAGGTGAAGCAGTATTTTTACTTGCACTTTATTCAATCCAGGTGACTGCATTCACTGCTCACAATCCAATCTCCTGTACATTGGAGAGATGAATAGACTGTGCTGCCTTGATGAACACTTATGCTCCGTTTATGAAAATGACCCCCAGTTGCCTGCTACTCCAAAGCACCACCATGATCCCGTGCCAACATTTCTGTCCCAGGACTGCTCAGTGCTCCAGAGAAGTTCAATGCAAGCTGAAGGGAGAAAACTTCATTTTCCGCTGAGAGACCTTACAGCCTTCAGGACACAACATTGAGTTTAACATGAAGACCCACTCCAGATCCCCAGGTCCTATCCTGTATAATGACTGTCAGTACAGCCAAGCCATTTTCACACAGTCTCCATTATCACTTCTTCTTCTCTAGATTATCATCTGCTTCCCTTTTCTCTCTCTCAGGCCACTGTCTCCAACTACAACTGTACAATTACAACATTTAAAAGACATTTGGACAGGTACTTGAATTGGAAAGGTTTAGAAGACTATGGGCCAAATCAGGCAAATGGGACTAGTTAGTTTTGTTTACCTGGTCTGAGTGGACAAGTTGGACCAAAGGTATGTATGACTCTATGACTCTACCTGTCTCAGTACTTCTCCCTCCCCCCCCAAAACCTATCTCACCAACAGCACCCCCTCAACACCAGTATAAATATCACCCCACCTAGCTGCTTTCAGTTCTGAGTTGAAACTTTATTGCTGGAACAGCACAGCAGGTCAGGCAGCATCCAGGGAACAGGAGATTCAACAGGGAACAGGATGCTGCCTGACCTGCTGTGCTGTTCCAGCAATAAAGTTTCAACTTTGATCTCCAGCATCTGCAGACCTCACTTTCTCCGCTTTCAGTTCTGATGAAAGCTCACTGAACTCGAAACATTAACGGTTATTTTTCTATCCATGGGGATGCTGCCAGGCCTGCTGAGTTTATCCAGCACTTTTTTTCTTCTGTTTTTCTTCATTCCAATATATCTTCCAATATAGTAAGGAGACTAAAACTTTTCACAGTATTCCAGGCATTGTCTAACTAGTGCCTTGTATAGTTTAAGCAACCCGTTATAACTTTAATACCCTATTTCCTTTGAAATAAAGGACAACATTATATTTTTCTTCCCGATTGCTTTAGTTTTTTTTTGTGATTGTGCTTGAGGACTCTCAAATCCCTGTTTGCAGTTTCTGCATTCTTCCTCCATTCAGCTCCTCCGTTCTTCCTGCCAAAGCGCTTTTCCTCATATTTTCCCACATTATTTGCATCTGTCAAGTTCTTAAAACTTGTTTATATCCCTCTGCAAACTCTTTTTGAGATCCTCACCACTTGCCTTCCAACTTATTTTGTGTTACCTGCAAACCTGGTTATAGTACATTCATTTTACTCATTCAAGCCTTTAGTTGTGCCCCACCACAACTGAGATACACCACTAGTTAACAAACTGCATCTTGAAAATGCCCCCATTTAACCAACTCTTTGCCATCAATTAGTGAGCCAATCCTCTATCCATTCTAAGATACTACTTCCAACACCATGGGTTCTTGCCTTAAGTAACCTAAAGTGTGGTGTAATATCAAATGCCATCTGAAAATCCAAATATATTACATACACTGCTTCCCTTTATCTATCCTGCTTGTTTCCTCTTCAAAGAATTCTAATAAATTTTTCAGTTTGATTTTCCTTTCATGATGCCATGCCTACTCTGTTTGATTGTATTATAAGAACTTAGAAACACAGAAAATAAGAGCAGGAGTAGGCCATTTAACCCCTTGGGCCTGCTCCGTCATTCATTATGATCACAGCTGATCAAACTCAATAGCCCGTTCCCACTTTTCCATCATATCCTTTGATCCTCTTACCCACAAGGGCCATATCCAATTACTTCTTGGAATCATTAATGTGTTGGCCTAAACTACTTTCTGTGGCAGTGTATTCCATAGACTCACCATTCTCTGGGTGAAGAGATTTCTCCTCATCTCAGTCCTAAGTGGCCTACCCCGTATCCTTAGACTGTGATGCTTGTTTCTGGACTCCCCACTTTCAGGAACATTCGTCCGGTATCTAACATGCCTAGTCCTGTGAGAATTTTGTATGTTCCTATGAGATTTCCCCTCATTCTTCTGAACTCCACCAGTCTTTGCAACCCATGTTCACAGCTGCAGAAAACAATTTAAGTAACATTGTAATTTCCTCCCCCTGCTGGAATGGCTCCCTGTACGGGTACCGAAGCCAGTCGCTCATTCTCCCTGCAGTACCTCATTCTCTTATCAGTGCGGCTTGTGAAGATTACCTCATTGGAGGGGTGTGACCATCCCGTGTCTAGGTGACTTTCCTCCTCTCTGGTGTAATGTCTGCAGCTTCAACTCCAGCTCCAAGCCATTAAGCATACTTACAAATGAAATAGTTTGATTTCTGGATACTGAAGAGGTCAGTGGGGAGATTGCCAATCCCCACTCCCATTGCCATATATTTGCTATGATCATATTGAACAGGCTCAATGGATTAAATGGTCTACTCCTGTTCCTAATTTTTATTGTCTATGGAAGTATATAAGAGAAGGAGTGGCCATTCAACTGCTCTCGCTTGTTCTATCATTGATTTGACCAAACATTTGCTTTTGTGCCATAATCCTTGATACCCTATTCTTTACAAGAAATTGTCATAACATTCCAATTGTGAAGATGTTGGTGAGAAATTTCTTGAACTTTGCTATCTGTGAAGTCTAGTTATACTCACAGTGTTGTTAGTTAGAGAATTCCATGATGTCCATGCATCAACAATCAAGGAACAGTGATATACTTCAAAGTCAAGCTTATTCTGTTTGTGTCTTCATACCAGCTCAGGACAGACTTCCAGATTGCCTTCAAACAACAGGTTGTACACAATCGGAAGGCTACAGATGGAATGTTCTATACAGCTTCCAACCTCCTCTAGAAAACTAACTCAACTACTGAGGTCACAGCTACTCCACAGTTTACTTCAGAGGCCCATCCATCTATTCATTAATCTCACCTGAAAGCTCTACTCCATGTACCAGCCACTCTTGACCTTTTAGGTGGCAGAGGTTGTGGATTTAGAAGCTGCCATCAGAAAGGTCTCGCCAAGTTACTGCAGTGCAACTTGACTGTGATGTACATTGCAGCCACTGCATTCTGACACTAGAGGGAATGCATGTTTAAATGAAGAATTAAGGAAAACTTTACAGCGAAGAAGGAGGCTGTTCAGCACAATGTGTCCATGCCAGCTGGAAAACTGATAAACCCTTCTTAATCACCCGAGCTATCAGTGCTGCTACCGGATTTGTGGACATGCACTCCAAGGTCCCCCTGTTACTCTACATTTCTCAGAATCCGTCTGCTTCTTCTGTTACTTTGTTTGATTTTATTATGGCTGTGGAAGGGGTGTCAAACTAATATTTGCTTTATCCTGGATAGTATTGAGCTTCTTGAATATTGTTGATGCTTCACTCACCCAAGTAAGTGAGAAGTATTCCAGCACACTCCTGACTTGAGCCTTATAGATGGGGAGTCAGAGGGCGAGTCAAAAACCACAGAATATCTAACCTCTGAATGGATCTTGTAGTCACAGTATTTATGTGGCTGGCCTAGTTAAGTTATTGGTCAATGGTGACCTCCTGTATATTGGTGAGGAAGTGGAGAAAGAGGCAGGAGAATTTGGTGATGGTAAAGCAGTTGTATACTAAGGGGAAATTGACTTATGTTGACAATAGTCACTGCTCGACATTTGTATGTATGAATTTTATTACCCACTTATCAGTCCAAGCTTGTATTTTCTTTCTAGGTCTTGTTGCATGCTAATCCAAGTTTGGCAACCTGTAATTAAAGCTTAACCTTAATCCCTAATAATATTCTGGTGAATCTGTACAGTACTTCTTTTAGAGCTAATATAATTTCACTAAGTTTTTCTTCAATTCCCAACGAAGAATCATACTGGACTCAAAACACTAACTCGATTTCTCTCTCCAAGGATGCTACCAAATCTGCTTAGTTTCTCCAAAACTTTCTGTTTTTATTTCAGATCTCCAACCACTGCAATACATTACTTTTACTGGAACATTCCTGATATTCAGGAAGCTGAAACAGTACTCCAGATGAAATCTATTAACCTAGTTATTTAACAATATTAGACTAATCAAATTTTCTTTCTCAAATTCAAAGTGGATGACCTCACAGTGCACCATATAGGGCGCCAAATGCTATCGTCTTGACATTCATTTTATTTTGTCTATTTCACTTTTATAATATCCTGCTCCCATCCACACAACTTGCTGCATTGGTATCAACCTGGTTTAAGTGATAAAATTCCTAGTGGGTCTTTAATACACATCCTTCGCAAAAACAAGTATGCAATCTATTGAATCAAACTGACAAAGAACATCTCTGCACTATCAGCACACCCTTATTAAATTGTCTCCTGTATGCTAATCAAATTGATTTTCAGCGTCCGTTTCCTCTATAGAATTGTGATATTTACTTAATGTAGCACAATGATTTACCTTGCATGTACTAGTTGGATCACTTGGGATTCAGGGAGAGTGTGCCACTTGGAAATAAAAAAAAGTAGAGACGGAAGGTATATGGTGGAAGATTGTTTTTCAGACTGATTCATAGCATTGAAGTTGAATACAAATAGGCAACCATTGGTTAAGAACTGGAAACTGTTAATTTGCAAAAGATGCTTCTGGGGTGTTGTTTGTGATGACAACTGCAGGCTCATGGTCAACTTATAATGCGACTAATAATAACAGTCATGATTTGGAGATGCCGGTGTTGGACCTGGGTGTACGAAGTTAAAAATCACACAACACCAGGTTATAGTCCAACAGGTTTAATTGGAAGCACCAGCTTTCGGAGTGCTGCTCCTTCATCAGGTGGTTCATCCTTCAGCCTTCATCACCACCTGATGAAGGAGCGGCACTCCGAAAGCTAGTGCTTTCAATTAAACCTGTTGGACTATAACCTGGTGTTGTGTGATTTTTAACAATAACAGTAGATAGGTTAAAAATAGTTATTGTAAATGATAATGCACCATAATCATTTGTCAAGATAACAATGACACAAATGGTGCTCATTATTAACATACAACTTCAGCTGGTGTCAGATGTCCCAGTGAAATGAAAGAATCGGTTGTTGGATGAGATACATTGTCTTATCATTAGCCTTGTGAGAATGGCTCTCTGCTCTGAGGAAGGGTCACTCAACCTGAAACATTAATGCTGATTTCTCTCCACAGATGCTGCCGAATCTGTTGAGCTTTTCCAGCATTTGTTTGGTTCTGATTTACAGCATCTACAGTTCTTTTGGTTTTTATTAATGAGACTGGCAACCTGCTGTCTGGCTTACCCATTTCAATCCATTTTACAATGTAGAGTTGCTGTACTTGTGCAGTAGACTTGAACTAACCAACAAAAGCTAAACCTTGTCAATTTCAATCAAAACATCCTTTTTATAATGTGTTAATTCTTGCTCGTCAATCTTGCTAGCACGGAAAATTTACAATTAGCAGTATGGAACCTAATTCCTTCAGATCTTATTCTTCAAAATTTTAACTCCGTAAAAATAAATGGTTTTCCCTCTCTCTCATTTTCTTTCTCGGTCTTAATCCAATTTGTCTTTGCCTCTCTTTAACACTTGATACAGCAATAATGTCACAAATTCCAATTTACACTCCTTTTGCGATCCTTACACTGCTCATTATAAATTAACTAAAGAGTTAGAAATAATAACAGGATGGTAGGCGGAGTGGTCAGGATGATTAGAAGTGCAAAACGGGATTTAGCCATGGAGGTGGATAGCATGACTCAGACATTAAATTCATGCTTTATGTCTATTTTTACCCAGGAAGAGGTGCTTCCAAAGTCATAACCAAAAGACAAGGAGTAAACTTCCCAGCCCTTGCTGATGCGGGAAATGGTAAGTAATTTCAGAGAATACGGCCAGAAATGAGATTCTGAACATCAAGGAGAAAATGCATGATTTTCCCTTCTGGGTTTCAACAGCAAAGTGAATTTTACAAACAAGCAGTGAAGGCTTTATGTGCATGCATTAATATCTCATTATTAGCTAATTTCACCTCATTTCTACATAGTTCGGTCTTTTCTCCAGTATCAGCAACTAGGTAGCACCAATCCCTGTCTTGTAGGTTTGATGGTTGCCTGCAGTTCACTGGCATTTTCTCTGGACCTCCAAGCTGGTCATCATTCCCCAACGTCTTAAGGCAAGTTCCACGTGCAGTGACTACCACCACCCTCCAACCAAAGAAAGTAATTGGCAAATTACTAGTGTCATCAGATCACCATTCTGCTCTCAGCTCACTGCCATCTTATATTGCATTGCTCCTGCCATTTCACATTGCACCCAGGGACACACACTCATCTTATCCCACTGCATAGGATGCATCTCAAGGCTTTAAATTTGCATAGTTAAAGCTCACTCACTTCGCACTTATTTGAATGCTCACAGCATCTCTTCCATACCCTGCCTTTTTGCACACACAGAAACCCACCACTGAAAAGTCTAGGGTCGAGCATGTTGATGCATAAAACTAAACTACATCTATGGCATATGTCAGCAGCTTAAATGGTCAACACACACTATATGTGCTTCAAGCAAATGGCAACAACTGCAAGTCTAGGAAGAGTAGTCCTGGTCGAATGAAGGGGGTCTATAGTTAAGGAGTGCCACTTGGAAATAAAAAAAAAGTAGAGACAGTCAATCAAAATCCACGATCATGGTCATGGTCAGTCAGGTCCATGGTGTGATCAGAGTCCTGGCATCATTGTCCTTCCAATTTCGGGTATGGGCCACTGTCAGTCCTGCAGGTCATGTCTGACCAGTCTGTGCCATGTCTGAGAAAATGGAAAACTCAGTATGTTTGGAACCATTATGCTAGGGCCCAGGGGGGCCAATAACTGTGAGGGTAGATAAATCCAAATCTAATGATGGGACTAATTTAGCATTGGGGGGGTGTGGTATCATGCGGTACTTTGGGAGTGTATTTTTTTCCAAATCTACCTTCAATAAGAGGGCAGTGGATTACAAAATTGAGCATGACTATGTAGTAGGCCAGAGGCTGAGGGGGAAAATAGGAGCAATTACCAGTTAAAATGAAAAATTTGGATGGGAACTGAGAAGTTAAAAATGGCAGCCACGCAAGAGGTACCATGAAGGGTAGGGGACGGGAGAGAAATATTAACTTTCAGACAGAGCCACCCTCGGGAGCATGACTGAGTTACCATTCCATCATCTATCAAATCTCAACTGTGCAATAAAAATAGAAAATGACTGCCCCCACATTCACAGTGGGTGGAGTAAACTTGTTTTGTTTTCTTTGCAGGGATGGCAGGGGGAACTCCGTGGTAATGGGGGAGTAGCGTAAATGCCCCAATTATTTGGTCACCTCCAGGGGGTCTTGTCCACCCTTGATAATCAGTCTTGAGGCTTCTCCCACTATTTCAAATATCATCTTCCTGTATAAAGTGAGGAGGTAAACATCAGCCATCCCATCCCCTGCCTTCGTGTTTTTGGCCCTATTTTGTTTGCTACAGTGTTTCTCCTGCAATGGGAAAAACAGAGATATTGAGTGAGATGAAAGTGGCTGGACAAGGCATTAGTGCTGGAGCAAGAGCAAAAGAAGTGACCCAAATGAGTGAGTTGCAAGGTCAGAGAGCAGGAAGGCTTACTTAGAAGGATAGGATACATGCGAGCCATTGCATAAAGATGTTGCATGCACTAGTGGGATGATAGATCATTAGCCTTGGTGACAAATGTGTGAAGTGGCAGAGTTAGAGTGAATATGAGGTGATAGTCAGACATTTGTGCACTTACACTTGTGAAGTGCTGAGTGTCACTAACCTTCTTGTGGCATTGCTGCATGGATTGTACACACTACACTGGCCCAGGTAGCTTTTTCCAAACAGCCTAGCAGGCTTTGGTGCTGTGTTCATCTCTGGCAACTCTGAGGAAAAGGGAAAGGCCCTCCTCTGCATCATCGTATTCAACAGACCTTCAGGTGCTTGTCCACAAAGATAGATGCCAATTTCCCTTTCTCGGCTTTTTACTTTCCTTGTGCAATGTAGTGACCCACCTGGAGTGATTGTTCTTTGATTGTGGAGTTTGAAGAGGTGTGCAGCTAGGGTTTAAAAATGGTACTGGGGCACCTACACTGGAAACTCTCAGCAGCAATGATAACTTCCACCTCTCAAGGAGGGAGCCATGGGCACCATATGCATAATTAATTAGGTAAGCCACAGACAATTCAGAGAAAGTCGCCAGGACTCTCAACGAGAAACCTTCCATTGACATATTGGTTGGGCTAAAAATTGATTAAAAAAACAAGGTGACCTGTTCAAGCATCACTGAATATGATAGAATCTGCAGATTGAGTATGGAACTTGGCCATTGTGTTGCAGAGTTATCTCAGAAATCATTGAATCAGACTAGAAATAAGACATCCTCAATTCTGAGTGACTGCCTCAGAAAAGGAAGGAATTTCATTGGTCACTAATACCAGTAACATGTATCGAAGGATGCTGAGGGAAATAAGTGTGAGAATTGCGGAGGTATCTTCCAATCCTTCTTGGGGTACAGTGGTAATACCAGAAGACTGAAAAGTTATAAATGTTATACCGCTGTTCAAAAATGGATGAACTGAACAATTATTCAGCCATCAATTTCTGATCTAACACAAAAATGTATATGGTTTAAACATAAGCTAACGCTATTAATTGTGATAATGCTACAAATTTGTGAACATTTTAGATAAAGGTAAAGTTGCCATTATCCCACTAGACCATGGCGTTAATCTCTCATTTATGAGAGATGAGTGGTAGTGGTTTAATGTGAGGGTCACCATGCCTCAGGTGAGAAGAGAGATTGAGAAGGAGAATCCTGCATGGTAACATCAGCCAGTGAAGGAATTGAACTACACGGTTGGTGCTACTCTATATTGCAGACCAGCTGAACAAGCCAAATGAACTAACCAACTCCCACTTGTTTTATCTATTAATTATGGTAATGCCTAAATAAAAAAAATGATATTAGCCACACATGAATATCAAATGTTCATGCAACAATTGCTGTACTGTATAGAAAAGTTATTAATAAGGTCTCTAAAATAATTAAATAAATGTGCTAAGTGGATTTTTACTGTTGCAATCCATGACCTAAAATAAAAGCCAACTGTAAAGTTGATGGTGGCACACCTGTTTTTTGGCATGCTAAAGCAAGTGTTTTAGCCGTTAGAAGATTTACCACATCCCAGCTGTACACCACCTCCATTTTGGCATGCTCATATAGGCCTGAAGAACTGTTTGAGACCCTATTCCAATTCCGGATTACCCAAGACAGCCATTTAAAGCACCAATACATTCAGGAAAACAAGGTACAAGTGCCATATAAGAGAGTCCTCAAAGGGACCATTGCAGACTGACATCAAATGTTGAGGTTTTACAATATACATATCTATTATTTTATTTATTTTCTCATTTTTATTTTGTTTCTTAATAACCTTGTTTTATAGTCCTATCACAAATATATTTTTCATAAGAGTTTTCAGGAGCTCGTATTGATTTTCTTCTGTTATTTCTACTATATCTCTCATCTGTACAATGAACATTTTGCACTCTGCTTCCATTGACCCAAGTTATTTCATGCATTTGATATGTTTCCATTGACATTTCAAACATAGAAATATTATTTGCCCTATTATATCTGTCTGTCTCTTTGTTAGATTAATCCAAAAGTAATCCCACCACCTCATTCTTTTGATTATGAGCTATCATCCTGCTTCTAATTTCCTCTTCCCCAAAAAAATGCAACCATCTTTGCCTCAGTTATTCCATGTGGAAAACATTCCAGCCCCACTATTCAGTATAAAGGAACTGCCCCTAGCCATTCTCATCACTCTCTTACTATTGTGTTAATGAAATTACTAACTGGGTGACACCTTTTTAGCAATATGTTTTAATTTTTGGTGAAAAGAAAACCTCACACACAATTCAGAGAAATCTACTACACATGTATGTTTGCTTTCAAAACATCGACCACAATTCAGTGTGAAAATGTGAGGTTTTTCCTCTTTCACCAAATCTGGAATTCCGGATTGAACATATGAAACACAGTTCATCTTAGTACAACTTTACTGAGTTTGTTCATCGTTTGTGAATGGATTATATCAACTCCATCGGAGTGGGAGCTGCTGCAGATGTCGAGGGCTAACATGAGATGCACCAGACCTGGTCCGGTCACTGTCTAGATTGTGGTTGGATGCTGATTGACCTGGGCCATAATGCGTCTTATTGGGGTTGCCTGCTTTTGGTTGAGACCATAAGACCATAAGAAATAGGAGTGGAAGCAAGGCTATTCAGCCCATAGAGTCCACTCCGTTATTTAATCACGGCTGATCGGCGTTTCAATTCCACTTACCCGCACTCTCCCCGTAGCTCTTAATTCCTTGGAAGATCAAGAATTTATCAATCTCTACCTTGAAGGTTGAGCCTTACTTTCTTCTGCGAGCAAGGTATGGTTATTCAGAGTGGTGAAATTAAATACAATGACAACTTTATTTTCTGTGCTATATTGCTGGCCTATAACACGTTTCAAGCATATTATGCGCCTAGTTATCTCATAATCCATAAATTGGAGATTTATATTCACATAGTGGTTTTAGTACTGAAACAATAATCTAGAAACCTGCACTAATTATTCTGTAAGGGTTCTGTGAGGACAGCTGGGAGATTTGCATGCAGTTAATTACTGGAATTAAAAGTGTATATCAGTAATACTGTCAATAAAACCCCATCTGGTTCATGTACAATGTGTCCTTGAGGGAAAGTAATCTAGGAGAAAAGGAGGACTCTGGGACTCACTCACAGCAATGTGGCTAATTCATGAATGCCCTCCAAAACAGCCTAGCAAGCCACTCATTTGTACCAAACCAAGATTTGTTTTATTGAATCAACCTGTTCAGACATATTATGACACCTCTGGAGTAGGTGGCACTTGAACCCAGGCCTTTTGGCTCAGAGGAAGGGACACTACAATTGCATTGCAGGAGCCCTGTACCAAACTGACATAACAGTTTATAAGAAGCACCACATGGTCTGCAGAGTTTCACAAAGGTGGCTCATCATCGTTTTCACAAGTGCAGTTGGGGATAGATAATAAATGATGGGCTTGCCTGTAGGAGTCTTGTGAATGAATGAAAAAAAAAAGCTCTACCCAAAATATTTACCACACAGAACGATCAAATATAATTATAATTTTCTGTTTTACCATTTTCTTAATAAGCACACAAAAACATAGCATGTAAATAAACTTGCAAGATCAAACACCTAACTGTGTTTATTACACCTCTTCATACATCAATCAAAAATTCTATTAGCTGCATGTGGTTAGTGGCTAATTACATTGCTCTAATTGATCACCACTTTTCACAGACTCTCCGAACTGAAGAAATAGTCTCTCCTTAATGAAAACACAGTATGGCCAGAGAGTAGGTTTGGCAGCATCTGTGCAGGGAGAAACTTTTCAAGCTGATGACCTTTCCTGGTTTGTCCTTTATAATTGTAACAGTTTCAATTCATTCTTAACCTGCGCTACCTGTTCTGCATATTACTGATGAAGTCTCTTGATGTGTTTCATACCTTCTCAAAGGGTTTTATCGATTTTGTTTGGTCACAAGCCAGAGACACACAGATAATTGACCTCTTCAGTAAGGCTTTGAGGACATCCCTAACGCATTTCCTGCTATCCTTCCAGGAGTTTCCTGTCACAGTCAAGCTACAGGTAGAATAATTGTTTAGGTGTCCAACATTATGCATACTGATACAACATGTCCTGTCTGGTGGGAGGTGTTGGCTTTGAGCAATTGGTGCCTCGATGTCGGTCAAATTGGCTCGGGAGAGGAAAACAGCTATTGAATCATCTTTCTTGTCAGACATGTCTAGAAACAACCTTCACAGTTAAAATGCAAACCTAAAATCTCAGCCAGGCTGTGACTCTGGCTTTCATGTCTAATATCACTGCATTCAATCATAACAAACAGCTGTGCCAAATCAGTGCAAAGGATGCAATCAATTCCAACCTCTATGATGTGGCTGCAGCCTTGTTGATTCTTTAAGTTTGTTCTAGTACTTTGCAAATCGTAAAAAAAACCTCCATATATGGAAAAACTGATATAAAATGAAAAAAAGTGAGAAAACGTAGGAAATATTCTGCAGGTTTGGCAGCAGCTGCAGAGACAGCAACAAAGTTAACCCTCCAGATCAATGACCTTTCATCAGAATTTATTTAGTGCACTGGAAAGTGCTCAAGGAGCCTATCAATAATCCTGAAAGCTCGGTCTCTTCTCTATTCCTAGTCTTAGCTGTGTTTACCATAAATCTAACAGGGAGAAGGTTTGTTGGAAGATTAAATGTAATAACTTAGCCTGGGGAAGATGGCCATGTGATTGTAACATCACTGGATTAGTAATCCAGAGGCCTTGACTAATACCCTAGGGATGTGGATTTGAATCTCATCACAGCATTGAAATAAACTGTGTTAATATACCTGGGAAATAAAGTTACTCCCATGAATGGTGGCCAAGTTTGTTATATGTACTGCCATCTGATTCTTCTTTAGTGCCTCATGTGACCTAATGTTCATAAGGATAATCACCTAGTCTGACAAGATGGCATGAATTTATATTTTGGGATGTGGATGTTGCTGGCTGGCCAGTATCTATTGCCAGAGCCTGACTGCCCTTGAGCTGAGTGGTTTACTAGACTATTTCAGAGGGCAGTTGAGAGTCAACCACATTGTTGTGGTTCTCTGGAGTCACTTGTAGGCCAGACCAGGTGAGGATTGCAGATTTCCTTTCCTGAAGGATATTAATGAACCAGATTTTTTTTTTCCTGACAATCAGGTAATTGTTTGTTGGTCATCAATAGATTCTGAATTCCAGTTTCTTGAGTTCAAATTCCAGTATCTACTTTGATGGGATCCCTGGGATATTAGCTGAGTTTCCAGATGAACAGTCTAACGATAATATCTCTCAGCTATTACTTCCCCTACTTCTGCCAGAAATCAGCTAAGTTTCAATTTCAGCAAGTTTCAAAGGGTTTTGCCCATTGAATTATAGTGGGTTTTCTCACACAATTCTCCACTGCTCACCTCATTAGCTAGGCCTCCATGGAAGAAATACTCTTCACAAGACTGGCCTTTCCAGGATTTCTGCCATGAGTGCCATATTAAAACTTTAGCTGTGGACTGGATCAAATGCTACAACCAAGGTGTTGCCATTCAATGTCAGGGTGTGGAAGACGTTTCTGTGGAACTGTGTTTTATCTGCTGTCTGCACTCTCTCCATCACATGGTGTTTTATCTGATGTCCATTTCTATGTCTCTCTCTCTCTCTCTCAGCATTTTATCTGTTCCCCACTCTTTTCCTCTCGCAGTGTTTAATCTAGTGTTTACTTAAAACAATACGGAAGCTGAGAATTATTTGAATAAAGAAATAGAGGGGCCCAGTTGTTGTAATAGGTTGTAATATTGACTCACCAGTTGGTACTTTTTTTTATTAATTCATGTCAATGCCAAATTTGATATACCTCCTGTCTCCAAAAGGAAGTTACAGCTGTCCTTAATCTCTGGTTATACTCATTCTTTGCTTGTCTGCTCCTGGTGCAAATTGATAAAGTTAAATATGCTAATATCTTCAGAGCCAACGTCACAACTTGCTGTGGCCATTTTCTCAGCTCTTACAACATGTCTGTGGCAGGAAGGCTGCCTCACACAATAAACATGAATCATTCAGAAAATAGGAACACTCTGTCTGCCTCCAGCAATCTGTTGTTCTGACTGAAAGTTCAGCATGTGCAAAGTAAAATGGCATGACAAGAGATGAAAAACCAAAAGAACTGTGGATGCTGGAAATCAGAACCAAAAACAGAAATTGCTGGAAAATCTCAGCAGGTCTGGCAGCATCTGTGGAGAGACATCAGAGTTAATGTTTCAGGTCCAGTGACCCTTCTTCAGATTTCTCTTCAAAGATGCTGCCAGACCTGCTGAGGTTTTCCAGCAATTTCTGTTTTATGACAAAAGATGAGAGGAACCTTATATAGTTGTCACAAGCACTACCAGAAATTAAGGACAGCTGTAACTTCTGTTTAAGACAGGAGGTATATCAAATCTGGCATTCACATTTTCAAAAAGAAATAAATATTTCAGATTCATGGGATTTGGACATTGTTGGCTGGGCCAGCCCTGATTGTCCAGAGGGCATTTTAGAGTCACCCACCCTACTGTGGATCTGGAGTCACGTGTAGGTCACATCAGGTAAGGACAGCAGATTTCCAAGCATCAGTGAACCAGATGGGTTTTTACAACAGTCATCCGTGATTACATGGTCACCATTAGGTTAGCTCTTTTTAATTTTAGAGACTTCATTGATTTCAAACTTCACAGCTTGCCCTAGTGGGGTTCAAACCCATGTTGCCACAAATTTAGCTTTGCATTTTGGAATACTAGTCCAGTGACATTACCACTACACCACCTCACAAGCACATACTCCCAGATGGCATCTTTAGATTGAAAATTGAGAGTGATTCTTCCAATTTAATCCCAGGGGATAGTTTATCTGGTCTTACTAGAGCCAAAACCAAAATGAGCAATAATGGAATGATGGGACAGGATATGCACAGTTTAGATTAAAGACCCTCAATTCAAGTCTTGCGCAGCAAACTCCCTTCATCTGTCGGGTGCATCTGTGAATTCCATCTATTGCAACATCATTGTGCTTTCTCAGAATTCCCTATACCAGCCACCCATTTGGATCATGACATTTCAGAGGAACAGAGGTGACCCTTGAATTTGTCCTGCTATTCAGTGAAACCATGGCTAACCTATATCTGAACTCTTACCTATTCATCTTGATATATATCCTTTAAGAATCTTGGCAAGTGAATATGGTGACGGAACGTCTGAGAACAAATCTATCAGCTCAGCGAGTAAACTTACAAACTGATCCACAACCTGAGTTACAAATCTTCTCCAAAATTGCAAATACCTAACAATTATACAAGTCGAAGATCCTTTGTCCGAAATGCTGGGGACCAGCTGTTTTTTGGAATTCTGAATTTTTTGGTTTTCAGAATGTGACAGTTTAATGTTGAAATGTTTAAAAATCTTACCGGAGAAGCAGACTTCTAACCAAGAGTGTGCCTCGCACGCCCCTCTACGTCGCATCTGAGTGACACATATCGAGTGGGTGTCGTTGCAGACCAAGCAACCTTCTAAATGAGAAAAAAATTCACAAAAAACTTTCGGATGTTGGAGCTTTTTAGTTTTTGGATGTTCGGATAAAGTATCTTTTACCTGTTCTTTAATAATCTGTGTATTTGGACTCTTGAATCTCTTTGTATCTCTGCTACTCCTAGGTTTTTTTTGGTTCTTAACTGTTACACTTCATTCCAAAACAAACTCATTCACTTTGTAAGCCCTCATCTTCTATATGTGGGTTGAGTCTGGTCAACATATGGATCATAATGGAATAGTTTGGTGGACTTCAGATTGGTTTCACAGGTCGGTGCAACATCGAGGGCTGAAGGGCCTGTACTGCGCTGTATTGTTCGGTGTTCTATATTCTAAGCACTTTTCACAATGGACCCTTTACAATGAGTCAAGATAAATTCACATTGAATCAACATAAGCTTTCCAGGAACACATATCACAAGGACAATTGGCCTATATTAGTTGTCAATCCTCAGTCCTTAAAAACTCTTCATTGGATTTTGTTATTTGTGCACCACAACACCCTCCCTTCTTTCAGATATTAGCTTCAAACAATGGAATCATCTTAAGCTTTCTAATGCCATGATCCTCCTTGAAATGGTTTTTTTGACCAAAACTTTGGTCACCATTCCTCATATTACCTAATTTGGTTTGATGCCCATTTTTGGCTGATTATTCAGAGATCGATAAATTCTTGATCTCGCAAGGAATTAAGGGCTATGGGGAGAGTGCAGGTAAGTGGGATTGAAACACCCATCAGCCATGACTCGAAAGGCCGAATTGCTTTGCTTCGACTCCTATGTCTTATAGTCTAATGGTTGTGAACCACTTTGGAACATGTATATTAAAAGCACTATATAAAAGCAAACAGTTGTTGTTGTGGAACCTGTCATTGTATAACTAATGGTAAAATGGTGTCATGATTGGTAACATTAATTACTTACATTAAGCAATCAAATTGAGCCAAATACAGTTACACATTTGCTTCTTCTGTAGGTGGCAATCTCATTATGAACACGTCTTCCGTTGTAATTGCTTCTTGTAAGAGGAACAATGAACTAAAGCATGAGTAAAAATGCTGGAACTAAAATTGTATCTCCCACAGGAAATATCTGCAGTTCAGTAATTGTATTTATATTTTCACAGCTAACTAAAACAAGTCTAACAGCTACCTCTATTCTTCATAGAAGATTTGATCTATTCATAACATCTGGCACCATCTGTGCTGTGATTTCAGTCAAAAGAACAAATGATTAAACAGGAAAGAGAGGGGGATTTATCATACACTCTAAAGGTTACATAGCATATATGTGAGTCAGCATGCATACAGAAATGAAAATGGTTTTCAAGAGGCTCAGAATAGACATGCATGTCTTAAAAGTTAACAAGGACTTCAGTCGGAGGAAGGGAAGAATCAAAATATATCACATTTAAATCCAAACCTTTGGCAAAGAGTTATGTTTTCAAATGAAAAATTACTGCCATGTATATAATGCAATTGAAGCCTTGTGTTCAAAATAAATAGGAATGAAATATTTTATATTTTGCAAATATAATTAGCAGGCTGGAATACGTGGGAAAGAGCAGGGGAGTGGGAGTGCTTTGTTTGTTCTTATTACGATACCTGTAGAGAGCAATAAACTCAAAATGTTAACCATGTTCATTTTAAAGTTATGTGGTTGTTCTATCTTGGGATGTTGTCGATTTAAAATAAACTGTTTTGAAGTCTGCAAGCCTGAATAGGTGGATTCTTAGAGAAAAATGGGGAGGCCAGAGGAGGAGCAGATTGTTTTACTAAGAAGTTACAAAGGTGTTTACGCTCAGAGATAGCGGCAGCAGCCTGCGTGCAAACAATGGATAGACTAAGAGTCTCCAAAGTCCCAGAAATTTGTTCTCAACTGATATGCTTTAAACATTATCCCACTACTTCCAAGATAAAAGAGAAAACTTCTAAAGATAACTGGTCAGCGTTTATACCTGGATACAAGGCCCATGCGATTCATATTGTCATGGTGAGGAGTACAATTTCTCACCCTCCCCCATCTAGGCCATTCTATTTTGCCTTAAATTGGAAAAGAAACATTTTAAAACAGAACCTTCTCACAAAGTTTAGTGGTTGTAATAGTCGTTGAAAGACTTGGTGAAGACTCAACAAGATGAATGGTAATTGATTGTTTGTGACAGCCTATGAAGATAAAGATATTAAAAAGGTAAAGATTGAACAGTTGCCTAGCATTCTGCAGTAAAAGTACTCACGTAGGCTTATGGAGATTTGGGTTTCATGGGCTATTGTTCAAATTTGTACAGTAGTCCCTATGCTTCATACCTGACAAAGAATAAACAATAATATTGCTAGTGTTAGGGAGATTGCAAAGATTCAGTTTGCTAGTTCTGACCATCAAGCTTGGATAACTACATCCACTGATAGCTGTTTAAGCATTGCAGCCGTCTTCATTATTTCCCTTTTTTTGTTGAAGGCGAGTTTAGATTTTTACCTTCCTTCTCAAACTACATGGTGAACACTGAGCGAAAAACAGATGCGCATACTTCCAGGCCAAAGTCTGCCCTACCTTTGAATGTTTCCTAATGGAAGAATTGCCATGATGTCGATGTTAGGCCTGGATTCTCTCAAAATATATTCTCCTATTCCTGGAAACTAAAAATCGCCACATAATGAAGATATTGTTGCTTTCTCAATCAATTGCCGTACATAAGAATGTAGGCAAATCAATCCTGAAAATAAATTGATTGCACACCCCTGATATTTATGAAAGCCATGACACTGTTATGTATTGCCTTATGCCTACATGGGTGCCATTTGCAATATATAGATATTAAGGGAACTCAGCCACCTAGTGGAAACTATGCATTCTGTTCAGTCGCTGCCTCCTTGCTACAGAGAGAAAGTGAGGATTGCAGATGCTGGAGAGTCAGAGTCAAAAAGTGTGGCACTGGAAAAGCACAGCAGGTCAGGCAACATCCAAGGAGCAGGAGAGTCAATGTTTTGAGAATTAGCCTGACCTACTGTGCTTTTCCAGTGCCACACTTTCTGATTCTGACTCTCCAGCATCTGCAGTCATCACATTCTCTCAGTCGCAATAAACCTTACTGCAAAGTCTCTTCCAAAGATGAGTACCCTGAGCTGATGCAGCATTGCATGGTTCAGGAATTGCACTGTCTCGGATCATAAGTCCCTACATTGGATAGTGAGGACAGCTGAAAGGATCATCGAGATCTCTCTTCCCTCCATTACAGACATTTACACCACACGCTGCATTTGAAAGGCTAAGAGTATTGTGGAAGACCCCACACACCCCTCACTAAAATTCTTCTCCCTCCTGCCATCTACCAGAAGATACCAGATCATTCAGTCTCTCACAGCCAGACTGTGCAACAGTTTCTTCCACCGAGCCATCCTTAACAATGTATGATCAGACTCTAATCCAAATGCAACTCGTTGCATGACTTCAAATTGCTGCTAGAACAATGTTTTATTAATTATCATTCTTTCATTACACTGTAATTTGTACACCACTTTGCCTGGTGTCTTGCATGTTTTGTACCTCTCATGCACTTTATGCCACCCTGTGTACGATTGTGTAGTTTGTGCTGTCCATGTAGTGCCTTGGTCCTAGAGGAACGCTGCCTCATCTTTACTGTATCAGTTGTATATGATAGAAATGACAAATAAAACTACTCTTGTTTCTTGTCCATGAAGAAGTTCTTCTCCTCCCACAATCCTGATAAAGGGCTTATGCCTGAAACGTAGACTGTCCCTGCTGCTCAGATGCTGCCTGACCTGCTGTGCTTTTCCAACTCCTTGCCACAGTCAAAGTAGTGAACCAAACACAATGCTCAAGTCCATCATAGATTTCTCAAATGGCAGATGTCGTTGAGGTGACCAGGAGGGATCTGCTAACAGGAAAGCTTCATGAGAACCTTCACACCAAAGGGAAGAACTAGCCTGTGCATAATGTGATCCTGGGGTCATTGTGCGACATTGTGACAATCTTGTGGAGCAGAGCTGGCAACCTCTTCCTCTACATCCAGTTATGTCAAAGGGATCTGAAAATGTTGACCCTAATTAGCTTTATTGCTGCCAAAGCACCTTAGGTAGCATTATAATTGTATTTGTTGGCCCTTTATGGGCTCAGTTGTCAGCCATTCATTTTGAATGATCAGCCATGATCATAATTAAATGGTGGTGCAGGCTTGAAGAGCCAATTGGCCTACTCCTGCACTTATTTTCTATGTTTCTGAGAGTTTTATTGGAAACTAAGATTACACCAATTACCTGGAATTAGATCTTTTAAACATATTTATTCACAGGACATAGGTGTCACTGGCTAGGTCAGCATTTATTGCCCATCCCTAATTACCCCAAAGGCTGTTAAAAACCAACCATATTGCTATGGGTCTGGAGTCACGTGTAGGCCAGACCAGAGAAAGGTGGCAGATTTCCTTCCCTAAAGAACATGAGTAAATCAGATGGGCTTCCCAACAACTAACACCAGTTTCATCGTCATCATAAATCCAGATATTTATTGAATTCAAAATTCCACTATCTGCCATGGCAAGATTTGAAACCATGTCCACCAGAATATTTCCTGAGTTGCAGGGTTAATAATCTAGCTATTATCCTAATGTAGATATCACCTTCCCTGTAACATCTACATTCAAAAGGGTGAGAAAATTGACACAAGCAACTCCAGACCTAAATTTATATTCACTTCATACAAACTATTGTGGCTAGTTATAAAGAGTAAACCCAAACAATATCTGTGCAATTATAATCTGGTAAATAGCAATTCTTATGGATTCAGATTGCCTTATCAATCTCCTTGACACTTTTGAGGATTTAAGCAAAAGAAACAATTGGAAAACCAAATGACACGTTATGTCAAGATTTCTAAATGCTTGCTAAAAGCTAACACAAAGCTGTAGGGATTTGAGGAAATTCTTGGAAATGGATAAAAAATGGCTGAAGGGTAGAAATTAATGAGTACTTGTCGGAGGAGTTACAGGTGGGAAGATGTATTGCATAGGGTACTACAGGATTTAATGTTGAGATTGCTGCTGCTTCTAATTTATATCAATTGAATCCAGCAAGTCAAATGCAAATAAGTAAATTAGGCAGAGTCACTCAAATTACAGAATGTGTTTGATGATTTAGGGGGTCAGAAATATAACACATGAACTTGGATGCAGGCAAATGCGAAATACTGTGCATTGGAAAGAAAATTACGCAATACACATAGTCCTGGCAATTGTAGAAATTGGATGAGATTGAAAGACATTTAGTAAGCTTGATGCTAAGCATGTTTTATCAAGGCAGAATATCAATCAACAAAGCCAACAGAATACTAATCTACATAGTCAAACAGTAGAACAAAGATCAGAGAAAGTTAAAACTACACAGGGCTGTGGCCAGAACATACAGAAACAACATAATTTACTTGAGGTCTTTTCATCCTGTTAGCAACATCATTTTTAACCCCATAATATGTATGCAGTTTTTCAGCCTTTATCTCTTCTCTGCAAGGTCCATGCTGACAATTTTATGTAAAATCTGTATTGTAGTTTGATGATCTGATCATGTAGTCTGGAATTTAAATACATGAAGATATACATAGAATTATTACAACATCATTTCCAATCAAATGTTATATGGGTTATTATCAGTGATGCTCTACTGTATAGTGTAATCTAAACCTTCTGATCCATGAGCAATTTGGCCCATAGTCTTCAAATTAATTATTTTAACCATTATTTGGAATAAAGAACCTTTTTGCAGCTAGCCTAGTGAATTTTCAATTTCAATTGTTTTGCAAAGGAGAGTCAGTGAACAGGATCAATTTTCTTGCTAATAAGATTCACTTCAACTCATCTTCTTCTCAAATTTGACAGTACTACGTGAAATACAACAGAAATTAAAATGCAGATTCCTTCCTATCCATGTCATTGGAAGTGTGCAACTTCACAAATTCTCACCTTTGTTGTTGCTCATTCCTTATTCTATTGCACCATCTGTGCCTCAGGAATACTCTAAGAATCTAAATTTTATTTTAAATGTCAGGCAATTGCAGTAAAGGCACCAAAAACATACATGAATGAAGATATCTGTATTTCTAATTGTAGTTAAAATATGTTTCCTTTCCATATTTATTTCAGAAATATTGGTTTCACTTGCTTTCCAATTCTTTTGGCATTACTGAGATGTAGAGATGAGCTTTCAATGCCCCAACGTCAAACTGACGAGGCTAACATACTAATAGAGTCATAGAGGTCTACAGCACAGAAAATCATCAAAGAGAACACCTGCTGTGTCAATGAATGTTTTCTATCTCTCCTAATATCTTTGTAGCTTCTCAGAGAACTTCCCTGGTATCATAAGCAATGGCAGGTGAAGTGCTGCTTTGGAAATGAGTCCGCATTAAGCGCATTAATATGTAAATACGTTGAGTGTTGTAGATAGGCAAAAACAAAAGATAATATACTTAAGGTAACATAACTGTGATGTCATTTGGTTGGGATTGTTGGGTGCCAAATTTGCTTTGTCATCTATACCATAATATTGAAAATCCTGAACACTGCAAAATCACATGATGAAGTAATACCCTGAAACAAGGCTGAAAAACCGAACACACTGAACAAACTTTGTTGGAAAGCAAATTAGTACTTACTTTGGATAATATCATTCTGACTCCAGACTAGTTTTGGGGATTGTGCATCTGATATATACACAAGCAATTAACGAGCAGCATCTACCTTAAGACCAACTAAAATAGGTAGGTGATTAAAATGTCAATAGGAGTCAAGTGTTATGAAGGTGTAAGGGGTACTGTACCTTTAAGAGAGTTGAAAGCTGGCAAGGACTTAGAGAGGCATGGAGAGTCTAGAACAAGGTAATAATGTAACGCTTGGTCAGAACAGCTAGTACTGGCTGGGTTGCTATGAGACAAAAACAAATTTAAATTTGGCCAATCAGTTTAAATTATGCCCCAAGTTATCAAACTCCAATCAAGTTTGAATTTGGTATTTTGACCATATTAAAACCAATGAAATGATCCGGTATTTTGGGGTATAAAACCAGAAAAAATTGAACAGTTAAGGGAAAACTGCCAAAAGACCAACAGATGTAGGTTGTTAGTAAGAACTCTCTGAGAGGTACCTGCCTGGAGAAGGAGTTTGCACAGCGACATCAACCTGGAGAGCAAATCTACAGGGGAAGATACAAAGAGAAGATTCAACAGCTGACCTGTTTTGAAGTTTGATTTTTTTCTGTAAACCTTAATCAGGGGTTTTATTGGACCAGTATTGTGGAGGGGAAGGTAAAAGATAGGTTTAG
This sequence comes from Chiloscyllium plagiosum, assembly GCF_004010195.1. Lineage (NCBI taxonomy): Eukaryota > Metazoa > Chordata > Chondrichthyes > Orectolobiformes > Hemiscylliidae > Chiloscyllium > Chiloscyllium plagiosum. The sequence goes on from NC_057736.1 coordinate 21,787,927, forward strand.
ATAAATGAGTTATAAATAGTTGTTAGTTAATTATTCTCTGTTAGACTTTAAAAGATAAAGTTGTTAATTTTTACTTTAAGTTGTAACTTTTGGGATAGTTCTTGGCCTCTTGAATTTTCACAGGTTACAGCACTGGGTAGATCTTTCTGTGTTGCTGGTTTAAATTAGTTGGGGGATGCGTTTACCCTGTGTCATAACAGTTTGGGGTTTTTCATCCAAGATTTGAACAGGTTTAGACAGATTTAAATAGATTTGGGGTACAGAAAAGCCCAGTAGATATAAACAGTTGCAGGTTAGTGTCCGAGATCTTTAAATAAACGTAGGTGAGGCAATTTCTTTAATTTCAGTGATTTGTGAGAGAAATTGCTCTTTAAATTGCTATAGAGATTTTGGGATTTGAAGATGATTTACCAAGAAAGTTCAGAAGGAAAGAAATAAGCCATACTTTTGAATTAGCAAAGAAGTTTGATTTGGGTTTAACCAATGACAAAAGTAAAGCTGAAATTGTAATGTGGTTACTCAAACACTTAGGTGTGTCAGAGAAACAGACAAGTGCAGCAGAGTTAGAAACACTTAAATTACATTTGAGGAAAATAGAGTTTGAAGATAAAGAAAGAGAGAAAGAGGGAAGAGAGAGAGGAAAAGGTACTGAGAGGACAAAGGGAGAGTGAAAGTTCTTAGCTGAGCAAAAAGAGAGAGAAGAATGGGAGAGACAACGAGAGAGAGAACAAAGGGAGAGACAAAGAGAGAATTTGAACTTGAGAAGTTGCGACTAGTCAGCAAAGTCAGGTTAACAGGATGGAGATTAAAAGAGAAGGTATATGTCAAAACTCTGCCACGTTTTGATGAGAAGGATGTTGAAGCCTTCTTTATTTCATTTGAAAAATTGGCCAGTCAGATGGAGTGGTCTGAGAATTTATGGGTAATGCTGGTTCAGACTAAACTGGTAAGCAGAACTAGTGAGGTATTTCCCTCACTAGTAGGATAGATGGACAGAAATTTAGCATTCCCCTGTGTAAGATCAGGTTGGAGTGCCAACTCAAGACTGGGGAAGTTCCAGTGAGAGTGATTGACAGTGTCAGTTCCAGGAATTTAGTTTGTTCTTGGGAATGATTTGGCAAGATCCAAGTTGGGAGTAACACCCCTTGTTGTGGAGAAGTCCAAGTGTTACAACACGGGGTAAACCTTCCTGCTTAATTTTAAACAAGCAACATAGAAAAGATTTATCCCGTGCATTAATCTGAAAGTTTGAGAGGCCAAGAACTACTTAAAGTAAAATTTAACAACTTTATTTCTTCAAGTATAACAGAGAATAATTATTTACAACTCCTTCCTTTAACCGATCTTTTACCTTCCCTTCTATAATACTAGTCTGATAAAACCCCTGATTAAGATTTATTGAAAAATTCAAATTTCAAAACCAGCCAGCTGTCAAATCTTCTCTTTGCAGATTTGTTCTCCTGGTCACTGTCGATGTTTTTCTTTGTGCAAACTCCTTCTCGAGAAGTCACCTCTCAGACAGTTCTGAGTAGGAGTCCACATTTGTTGGTCTTGTGACAGATCTCTTCCCAACTGTTCAATTTTCCCTGGTCTTATACCCCATCAAAGCATCAGATTGTATCATTGGCTTTTACGATTGTCAATATACTACAACACACCTATCGGCTTAATCCTTTCAAAGCCAGGTAGGTCCATATGGAGGTGGAGGCCATGCTCGATGAGGACATCATCAAGCCAAGCCAGAGCGAATCGAGTTCACTGATCATCTTTGTTCCCAAACCAGACAGAACTCAACGATTTGCATGGATATTGGAATGCCAAAGCCATTACAAAATTGGACTCATAGCCAATTCTGAGATTGAAGGACTGTATCAAGAAAGTCGGACAAGCCAGTTACATCACCAAGTTGGACTTACTGAGTGGTTACTGGCAGGTATCTTGATCAGAGACGGTGAAAGAAATTTCTGCGTTTGTAACCTCAAATGGGCTATATCAGTTTAAAGCAATGCCCTTTGGAATGAAGAATGCCACATTTCAAAGACTCATGAATAGAGTTGTGGCTGGGCTAACAAATGGTGCAGTATTTGGACGATGTAGTGATCTTTAGTAAGTCCTGGAAAGATCACATGGTACAGTTAGCAGAGCTCTTTGAACAACTGGAGAAGCAAAACTGGTAATAAACTTCAACAAAACTAAATTCACAAAAGCAGAGGTGATGTACTTGGGACTTAACATTGGTCATGGACGGTTGACCTCACGGAACACAAAGATGAAGGCCATTGAGGAATTTCCATGAGCAACCTCAAAGAAAGAGGTGCTTCAATTCTTAGAACTCAACGGATTCTATTGGAAGTTTGTTCCAAACTGCAGCCATGTAGTGGCACCGATAACCGATTTGCCGATGAAGACCACAAAGTTTCGGTGAACAGAACAATGCTAGGAGGCATTCAACAATTTGAAAGCCATAATTTTAACTACACCAAACTTTTCAAAACCTTTTAAGGTCCCCAGCGATGCTAGTGACATAGGAGTTGGAGCTGTACTGCTACAGAAAGACGAGGATAGGATTGAACTGCCAGTTAGGTAAAAACAAGGACTGCAGATGCTGGAAACCAGAGTCTAGATTAAAGTGGTGCTGGAAAAGCACAGCAGGTCAGGCAACATCCGAGGAGCAGGAAAATCAATGTTTCCGACAAAAGCCTGCAGAGCACCGTGCTTCTATTCCTGATGAAGGGCCACTCTAATCTTGAACTGCCAGTTAGTTACTTTTCGAAGAAACTCAGCATCCAGCAGAGGAAATACTCCACGATTGAAAAAGAACTATTGAGTTGGTACTGGCCTTACAACATTTTAACATGTGTGTCACGAACAATGTGTTGGAGATGGTTTTGTACACAATCTGCTTACATTCTTAGAACAGTTTAAAGTCATTGGAATCTTATGTTACAGACTTTTAATTTTAGAAAATTGTATATGTTACGGGTCATAAGAATGTAATTGCAGATGCGTTATTCTAGATTTAACTGATACAGTTTAGATGAGATTTGTAGTTGTGTATATATACGGGAATAAGTTAAGGTGAACTTAGATTAAAGTTATCTGTATGTTATGGTAATGTGTTTAAAGAATAGAACAAAAAAATGAAGCCATCTTTTCATTCTGATGGTTCATTTTTTTTCCCTAAGCGGGGAGGAGTTATGAAGGTATAAGGGGTACTGTACCTTTAAGAGAGTTGAAAGCTAGCAAGGACTTAGAAAGGCACAGAGAGTCTGGAACAAGGTACAACCCAGTACTGGCTGGGTTGCTATGAGATAAAAACAAATTCAAATTTGGCCAATCGGTTTAAATTATGCCCTAAGATACCAAACTTCAATCAAGTTTGAATTTGGTATTTTGACAATATTAAAACCAACGAAACAATCCAATGTTTTGGGGCATAAAGCTGGAAAAATTGAACAGTTGAGGGAGAACTGCCAAATGACTAACAGATATAGGCTGCAAGTATGAACTCTCTGAGAGGTACCTGTCTGGAAAAGGAGTTCGCACAGAAAAAAACATTGTCACCAACCTGGAGAGCAAATCTTCAGAGGAAGATACAAAGAGAAGATTCAACAGCTGACTGGTTTTGAAATGTGAACTTTTCTGTAAATCTTAATCGGGAATTTTATCGGATCAGTATTGTAGAGGGGAAGGTAAAAGATAGATTTATATAAATGAGTTATAAATAGTTTTTAGTTAATTATTCTCTGTTAGACTTTAAAAAATAAAGTTGTTCATTTTTAAATTGAATTGTGACTTTTGGGATAGTTCTTTGCCTCTCAAACTTTTACAAATTACAGCAAGGGGTAAATCTTTTCTGTGTTGCTGGTTTAAATTAGTGGGGGGTTACCCTGTGTCATAACACAAGCCTCTTCCGTTATTATCAAGGGTTTTGCTTTCAATCTAAAATTTGAAAGGGGCAGCACAGCAGCTTAGTGGTTACTGCTGTTACCTCACAGTGCCAGGAGCTAGGTTCAATTCCAGCCTCGGGTTACTGTTTGTGTGGAGTTTGCACATTCTCCCTGTTCCTGGGGTTTCCTCCTACAGTCCAAAAATATGCAGGTTAGGTGGATTGACCATGCAAAATTGTCTATAGTGTCCAGAGATATGTAGGCTAGGTGGATTAGCCATGGGAAATGTGGGGTTATAGGTCTGAGTGAGATGCTCTTTGGAGAGGTGGGGTAGACATGAGGGGCTGAATGGCCTCTTTCTGCACTGCAGGAATTCTATTACTCAATGATTTGAGATTGACCTATGAAAAAAACTGGGTGAAAGAGGAATTGCAATCTTAGAGGTTAAAAGTGACCTTGTTAAAAGTTCCTGTCTAGAAAGACATTTGGATGGGGGATTAATTAAATGAAAAATGTATTAATAAATCTAGATCTGTCTCTAACTCAGTTAGCTCATATGCATTTTATGTGCACAAGCTGGTTGTAGAGAATACATTGATAAGAATAGTTCTAATGGAATCAAGATGCAATAAATAGCAATATCCACCATCATCCAAAACATTTAATTTATTGATACATAGATATCAGGTCAAATGCTTGGAATCCTGCAATGAGTAACTCATCTCCTGATTCCCTGAAGCCTGTCCATGAGCTGCAAGGCACAAGTCAGGAAAATGATGGAATACTCCCCATTTACCTGGATGAGCACAGTTCCAGTCATACTCAAAAATCTTGACACCATCCAGAACAAAGCAGCCTGCTTGATTGACACCACATCCACAGGCATCCCTCCATCTTTCAAACTTAGTCTCATCAATGTGTACAATATACACAATGTACTACAGAAATGTACCAAGGTTCCTTAGCATCTTCCAAACTCACAACCACAGCAATTGATATCGATTAGAATGGCAGATATACAGGAATGCTACCACCTGCAAGTTGATTACTCACCATCCTGACTTGAAAACATATTGTTCTTTAATGTTGCTGTATCAAAAACCTGGAACTTCCTCCCTAACAGCTTTGTGGAAGTATTTATACTGAGTGCACTGCTGTGGTTCAAGAAGTGAAGGTGTCTGTGTTGGACTGGGTTGGACAAGGTCAAAAATTACACTAGACCAGGTTTTAGTCCAATGGGTTAATTTGAGAACACTACCTTTTGGAGTGCTGCTCCTTCATCAGGTGCTAGTGGCCTGATGAAGGAGCAGTGCTTTGAAAGATAGTGTTTTCAAAGAAACCTGTTGGACTATAATCTGGTGTGGTGTGATTTTTGACCATGGTTCAAGCTGGCAGCTCACAATCACCTTTTCAAGAGCAACTAAGGATGGACAATAAATGTTTGCCCAACAGGTAACACTCACATCCCATGAATGATTAAAAACAAATCTGTTCATATGAATTGTTAGTCATTGCTCAAAACAAGAAAAAAATGATTTGAGATTGACCTATGGAAAAAACTGGGTGAAAGAGGAATTGCAATCTTAGAGGTTAAGAGTGATCTTGTTAAAAGTTCCTGTTTAGAAAGACATTTGGATGGGGGATTAATGAAATGAAAAACTTATTAATAAATCTAGATCTGTCTCTAACTCAGTTAGCTCATATGCATTTTATATACACAATTAATTTTACACGAAATAATCCAAAAATGTGCAGGTTAGGCGAATTGGCCATGCTAAATTGCCCGCAGTATTAGGTGTAGGGGAATGGGTCTGGGTGGGTTACGCTTCGGCAGGTCGGTGTGGACATGTTGGGCCGAAGGGCCTGTTTCCACACTGTAAGTAATCTAAATATATGGAGAATTTAGAATAAGAAAGTGCTGCATTCAGATAAGCCTTTAAACCAACATCTCTCTTCAGATTTGTTTTCGCTATTCTTTCATAGGCTATGGGTATTGCTGGCAAGACTATCTATTATTGCCTTAGAGCTGTTTGGCTTACTAGCACATTTCTGAGTGTAGTTAGATGCTATAGGTCTGACCAGGTAAGAACATTAATAGACATGATGTTTACAACAATTAATAATACTGGTCATTGCCATCATTATTTAGATTAGCTTTATAGACAAGATTCATTTTATTCATTGAATTTAAATTCCACCAGTTTCTGTGGTATAATTTGAACCTACTTCCACGGGCCATTATGTTGGGTCTTTGGATAACTAGGAGAAAGTGAGGACTGCAGATGCTGGAGAATATATCAGAGTCAAAAAGTGTGGTGCTGGAAAAGCACAGCCGGTTAGGCAACATCTGAACAGCAGAAGAGTCGATGTTTCGAGCATAAGCTCTTCTTCAGGAATGTGATTCCTGACAAACTGCTTATGCTCGAAATGGTGACTCTCCTGTTCCTGTTCCGGCTGTGCCTTTAGATTAATAGTAGAGCAATATTACCAATACACCACTAACTCTTCAGAAGTAGAATAAATGCAATTACTATTTGAAGAGGGACAAGGGTGCCTCCCAGTCTTCAAGCCAATAATCCTGCCTCAACCCAGAGCCTTTCATTTCATTACTTGTTTGTGGATACTTGCAACATGCAAAATAGCTGCTGTCTATGTCTTCAACATTTAGAAAACAATTAATTTGTTCTGAAATGCTTGACAAAACCTAAACAAGGCACTGGAAAAATCAGAGCTGAAAATGTGTTGCTGGAAAAGCGCAGCAGGTCAGGCAGCATCCAGGGAACAGGAGAATCGACGTTTCGGGCATAAGCCCTTCTTCAGGAATGAGGAAAGTGTGTCCAGTAGGCTAAGATAAAAGATAGGGAGGAGGGACTTGGGGGAGGGGCATTGGAAATGCGATAGGTGGAAGGAGATCAAGGTGAGGGTGATAGGCCG
>NC_057736.1:21795239-21800147 GCF_004010195.1 Chiloscyllium plagiosum
GGTTGGTGGGGTGGTAGGTGAGGACCAGTGGGGTTCTGTCCTGGTGGCGGTTGGAGGGGCGGGGCTCAAGGGCGGAGGAGCGGGAAGTGGAAGAGATGCGGTGGAGGGCATCGTCGACCATGTCTGGGGGGAAATTGCGGTCCTTGAAGAAGGAGGCCATCTGGGTTGTATGGATTTGGAACTGGTCCTCCTGGGAGCAGATGCGGCAGAGATGAAGGAATTGGGAATATGGGATGGCGTTTTTACAGGGGGCAGGGTGGGAGGAGGTGTAGTCTAGGTAGCTGTGGGAGTCGGTCTGTTTATAGTAAGTGTCTCCCCCAAGTCCCTCCTCCCTACCTTTTATCTTAGCCTGCTGGACACACTTTCCTCATCCCTGGAGAAGGGCCTATGCCCGAAACATCGATTCTCCTGTTCCTTGGATGCTGCCTGACCTGCTTCGCTTTTCCAGCAACACATTTTCAGCTCTGATCTCCAGCATCTGCAGTCCTCACTTTCTACTGGAAAAATCTTAGTTCATTCTTAACAGAACAAAAGTTATCAAGTGTCTGCATTGCCACAAAAGGTTCAATGTTTTGTCAAAAATGGCATTGTGAACTTGTATACATTAAGAAAGGAAAATTGCTGGATTTACGCAGTACTTATCATAAGCACAAGACTTTCCTGAAGAAGGGCTTATGCCTGAAACGTTTCGATTCTCCTGCTCCTTGGATGCTGCCTGACCTGCTGCGCTTTTCCAGCAACACATTTTTCAGGACAAGACTTAAATAGCCTTACAGTCAATGAAGTAGGTTTTTGAAAATGTAATCACTGTTAACTTTGAGCCAATTTGCATGTAGCAAACTCTCACAAACAGCAATGTGATAATGATGTGATAATTCACTTTTGTGATGTTGGTTGAGGAATAAATATTGGCCAAAACACAACAAATAATTGCCCTGCTGTTCTTCAAAATATTTCCATATGAACTTTTACATCCTCCAAACCAGGTAGGTGGGGCCTTGGTTTAACACCTTAACAAAAAGACAAAATAACATTCCAAAATAGCATACCCGATCACACCTGGAGTCAGGCAGGACTGCTGTCTCTCTGCTTATTTATATGTCATATAAAGCCTTTTGCTGAGTCCATCAGGAAGGATGTGAGCTGAAAGGTGAAACTATTCCAGGCAGTGAGGGCCTGCTGGTCAAAGCCTCTGTGTACATGGACAACATCACCATTTTTTGCTCGGATCTGCAGACTCATGAGCATCTGTGACCTGTTCGAACTGGCCTCGGGAGCCAAAGTAAACCAAGGCAAAAGCAAGGCCATGTTCTTTGGGAACTGGGCCGACCAATCCTTTATCCAATTCACTGTCAGGACAGATTGCCTGAAGCTAAGAATATGGATCGGAGGGATTGGTGCATGCTGAAAATCTTGGGAGGAGCGTATCGTCAAGGTGAGTCAGAAACTGGGCTTTTGGGAGCTTCGCTCCCTGTCCATTATGGGTAAAAACTTGGTCTTCAGGTGTGAGGTATTTTTGGTGTTGCAGCATGTGGCACAGGTCTGGCCTATTCCCCAAACCTGCACTGTTGCAGTCACCCTCCACTTCATCTGGAGGTCTAAGATGGACCATGCCTGCAGGAACTCCATGTACAAAGTTGTGGATAAATTGGGGCAGGGAAAGAACATAGCCAACACCACCCTCATCCTGATGGACACCTTTGTGCATGGCTGCATCAAGATGTGTGCTGACCCTCAGTGTGCAAACACAAAGTGTCACTACAGGTTCTACCTGTGCCGCTATTGCAAAGGACAGGCCTAGATGAGACTATCACACATCTCCTTCTGGAATGTGCCTTTGCAAAGGAAATCTAAAGAGAGATGCAATGGTTTTTGTTGAGGTTCCTGCTGAGCAGCTCTGTGATGCAGGACTCTGTGCTCAACGGTCTGTTCCTCCAGACTGACATCAAGACATACATCGACTGCACCTGAAGGACAGTCAACTTGGTGAAAGACGTTCTTTGTCTGCTCAAAACTTGGCCAAAGCCCGTTCTCTACAAACTCTTTATTCACAGAATTTGTGTATTCGCTGAGCTCCAAAGATCCTGCTGCAACCTTTACTTCCTTCCACAGAATCCTCTCCACAGAATCATGTGATATTGTACGTCATTCCCACTGATGTAGCTATGGATATTACTGGTATAACTTCTACACTTTTTGTCCACCCATTTAAGGCAACGTTTGTGTGCTAAATTCAAAAAGTATTGTTCTGGCCTACCACTGCCTTTCCACCTCCAATATTATCCTGTTGAAAACCCTCACTTCTTGTATACTGCCTGTCCAGTGTTCCCCAACAGTCCCCCAACTCCCATCATTGGTAAAAGGGGATCATGTGAATGTGGCTAATGTCTGTGTCATTCTACCTGCAAACTTACACTAATAAATCAAAGATGGTGTAAATGCAGGTAAGAGCTAACCATCAATACCTCAGAGATATTGAAAAGACCACTTTTGTTTTCCTTACTTAAGCATGGAGAAGCTTTCCCCGTACATTGATTTTTTTTTTTGTGGGTGTTTGTCCCAAAAGTCCTCAGAAGGTTTCTCCCAACAGTTGTGTGAATAAAGAAAGTTAATGTTGAGATTGGACAAATAGATTTCCCAAACCAGTCTATTCAAGGAGGATAAAAAAAGGAGGATAAAATTATAGAAGGGGTTTGAAGAGGATTGAAAAATCTTTGAATAAGGCATCAAAGAAGGAATTTAATTCTTATATGTGAATGCCGACCCCACAGGATTTACTAACCGAAAATAACTTACTTCGATTTCTATGTCTGTTAATGCCTCAGAAGACAATGCTCCACCCTAGAGACTATTCGGGGATTATTTCACCAACTGGTTGAAATTCTAAAGCTCACTTCCAATGGAAAACAGTATTGCCTTTAGCAGAGGCAATGGATATCTTAAAGGCACAAGCACTTTCTTGTATAATGTCTTTCAATTTTCCGAGTGATCCTTTAGTTAGTGCTTTCATTAAAATACATTTTATCTTTTATTCTGACCTTTTTTTTCAGGGAAGGATTTTTTTTGTTATCTATTTGTGGACATATTTACTTTAACTTACAGAGAAAAAGGGACAGCTTAAATCAAAAACAAACCAAATAATGTGTCTGAAATTTAAAATCACAAATGGAATTGAAGTATTTACAAGAATGGAACATAAAGACTTTTCTTTTTTAAAAAATGATAAATGTAGAGGCTCTTACAATACACAATTTCACAGGCTGGCAACCACAAAACCAAGTTGAAGTTATTAATTGGGATTTAGTTTTAAATCACTTGAAATATCAGCTTTCATTGTTGAATTAAGTTTAAAGAAAGCAAACTCAATAGATTGGAATACACAGAGCCAGACTACCTGTTTATAATGCTGTCAACCAGTTCCCAGCAAAAATATCTGGTAATGAACAAAAGCAACTGCTTCTGGGACGAAAGGGTAGCCATTGAAAAGCTGCCTCATCCATTGAAAGGACACCTGCAGCCAACTCTGTACCATAGGGACTGCATTTCACCTGGCAGTCAATTCATCACTCCTCTTTGCTATTTTATCTCTGCCCCAGGCTAGTTTTGCAGTATCAGTTAATATTGTGTCTGTAGATGTGACTGATACATCAACAGAAATTGCTGGAAGAGCTCAGCAGGTCTGGCAGCCTCTGTGGAGAGAAATCAGATCTGAAGAAGACTCACAGGACCTGAATTTTTAACTCTGTTTTCGCTCTGTTGATGCTGTCAGTCTTGCTGAGTTTTTCCAACAATTTCTGATTTTGTTTCTGATTTCCAGCATCCACGGTTCTTCGTTTTTTTTATTTGACTAATACATTAGTTCATTTCTTCTCTGGCCAAATAGGAACCGGACAATGTAAACATTTCTTATTACCCTGACACTGCCGCATCTTCCAGAGTTCAAAGGTGAAAGCCAGGTAGGTACCGATGCATTGGCTCCTGCTGCTTCTCCCCACATCTCTTTTCCCTTTGGCTGTGACTTTGACTCACGAAGTGTTACTTTCTCAAGCTTACTTGACTCTCCAGGATATGTGTGGGAAATTGCAAGTATCAGTGTAAAAGTGTTGTGAACTGCTTGCAGCTGAATGTGTGCTCTGCTGGAGTACAGGGTAAGAAAGAAAAAAGTGTTGTAGGGTTGTGTAAAGAATTGACATATGCCAATGATGAATGTGGAGCAGACTGATATATTAGCTGCATGCACGTTTGGGCTGCTGTCTAATATATGGTACTGTAGCTAGATCTTATCACCCTTTTCAGACATGTGTTTACATACCTTTGGAATGAGTGGGACTTCAACACAGGCCTCCTGGCTCAGAGTTGAGATACTACCACTGTGTCACATAACTACTACTTCTGGGTAATCTTACATTGATAGCTCCCTTCTGGTGGTGCTATTTCTTTTCCATATTGATTTGTAGATCTACCTTTACTTTGCATTCACTGCTGCTAAAACATCTGTTGTTTCAAGACTGGACCCTCCGACACACTCTCTAGCTGTTTCTGAAATTCCAATCTCTTCCAAGCTCTACAATGAGCATCCAGTTCTCAAGCATTAATGATGCATCATTCCTTCCTCACTAATGTCCAATGGTTCTTTCTATCTTTTCACATCTTTCAACTTTCACACACTTTTAATCCCGCCTATCCAGTAGCTGTGCACTCCGGTCTGCTCATTTTGACTTCCCAGAAGCCCTATGTAATGGCTAAACGATTGACATCAGAACCTTCAGCTGACACAGTTACATTTTCCGAAAATGCAACCACCTGACCACTCCTAGATCTCAATCACCACAAATAAGCAGCTTCTATATTGAGGAGAAAGTGAGGACTGCAGATGCTGGAGATCAGAGCTGAAAATGTGTTGCTGGA
>NC_057736.1:21800663-21809688 GCF_004010195.1 Chiloscyllium plagiosum
CTTTCCTCATTCCTGAAGAAGGACTTATGCCCGAAACGTCGATTCTCCTGTTCCCTGGATGCTGCCTGACCTGCTGCGCTTTTCCAGCAATACATTTTCAGCTTCTCTATTGAGCAAATCTGATCAGGGTTCTGGCTAATTCTCCCAACTCTCTTTTCCTTCTTAGTGAAATGCCTATTAAAGGACCTCGTTATTGCTGAGCTATAATTTCTTGATTGGCATGCTTATAATATCAATTTTTTAGCAGGCCCACTGCACTGATGAATAAACTCCTTCCCACATCTCAAGGAACAATATGTCCACTCTGCAGTCCATGAGGCAGGGTGTGTTTCCATGTTGTGTTTCTCCCTTAGTTGCCATCCATTGGCTTTTTGGCAGGATATATTGTCTTTTTTTCATATTGTCTTTGAATCATCTTAAAGTCTATGCAACCTTTGCAAAACCTGAAATGATGTTAATCACAAATGCTGCCACATACTTTCAAATTATTACATCCCCTTAAATCTGACATGTGGATCTTTAGAAGTTAATAATGGGCACAGTTTCCTATTCTCAAGTCCCCTTGGTGGACAGATAAGTCTGAATCTCATTTTGAATATTTAATAAAACACAATTTTTAAAAGAAACTAAAAGAACTATAGATGCTGGAAATCAGAACAAAAGCAGAAATTGTTGGAAAAACCTAGCACGTCTGGCAGCAGTGGTGGAAAGAAAGCAGAGTTAACATTTCTTCAGAACTGATTATAACTATGAAAAGGTTGTTTTTTTATGCAGAAGATGGGGCCAGGGCGAGGGGTGCAAGGAGGAATAAAAGATACATGGAGATAAAGTCCAAAGAAAGAGAAAAGCAGTTGGACAGACAAAGGACTGGGTAAAAGTCAGCCTGAGAGAATGAATGGCTAGCTGACAATGTGTTGTGTGTAATAGCAGCCCACATGATGACAAGGCCTGGTATGTGGGGACTGGGGAAAGGACAAGGGAGAAGGTGCTTTAAGCCCTAAAATTGTTGAATTCAATATTGAGTCCAGAAGGCTGCAGAGTTCCTAACCGGAAAATGGGAGGTCCTTCTTACAGCTTCCTTGGAGCACTGCAGCAAGCCTGTGACAGAGATATTAGCCAGGGAATTAGAATTCCTAAGTGTGGAAACAGGCCCTTTGGCCCAACAAGTCCACATTGATCCTCCAAAGAGTAACCCACCCAGAACCATCTTCCTACCCTATATTTACCCTGACTAATGCACCTAACCGAAACATCCCTGAACACAAGAGACCATTTAGCCTGGCCAATTCACCCTAAGCTGCACATCTTTGGACAGTGGGACGAAACCGGAGCACCCAGAGGAAACCCAGGCAGACACGGGGAGAATGTGCAAACTCCACACAGACAGTCGCCCAAGGCTGGAAATCGAACCTGGGTCCCTGGTGCTGTGAGGCAGCAGTGCTAATCACTGAGCCACCCCACAGAACATGGTGGTATGTTGAAGTGGCAGGCTACTTGAACATTAGGGTCACTTTTTTTCTGACAGAATGTTGACTCTCTTCAAAGCAGTCATCCAATCTGCACTTTGTTTCCCCAATGTAGAGGAGCCAATATTGTGAGCAGCAAATGCAGTAGACAAGATTGAGTGAAGTGCAGGTTGAGTGCTGCTTCACCTGGAAGGTGTGTTTGGGGCCTTAGATGGTGAAAATGAAATACAATGACTGAAATATATTAAAAGTGAAATCCTGCAGATGCTGAAAATATGAAATAAAAGCAGAAAGTGTAGAAGTTCAGCTGGTCTTGCAGCGTTTGTGAAGAGAGAAACACAGTTGACGTTTTGAGTGCAATATTAACATAATAACATGAAAACATTCCAAAGAGTCATATTGGACTCAAACTCTCGCCACAGATGCTATTGATTTGCAAAGCTTCTCCAGTACCTTTTTACAAAGAACAAAGGACAAAGAAAATTTACAGCCCAAGAACAGGCCCTTCGGCCCTCCAAGCCTGAGCCAATCCAAATGTACTGCCTAAACCTGTCAGTCAATTCCTAAGCATCTGTATCCCTCTGCTCCCCACCTACTGATGCATCTGTCCAGATACATCCTAAATGAATCTACTGTGCCTGCCTCTATCACCTCTGCTGGCAACGCGTTCCAGGTGCCCACCACCCTCTGTGTGAAGTACTTGCCGTGTGTATCTCCCTTAAACTTTCCATCTTTGTTTCCAGAAGATTTAAATCCTTCCAAATGAAAAGCTTGCAGCATCCAGGTGTCACTTGGAAGGATTTGAAGTTTCTGGAACTCCATCCTGGACTCATAAAATAGGCCATATAACCCCTTTTAGTGAATTAGAACTTGATCTTTCTTTTAAAAGCAACACCTGAATTCACAAACTTGAGATGAATCTTGAACACTTTGCCTAAATGCAATTCACATTAGTCATTTCATGGTATAATTAGAAAAATAACTAAAAATTATTGAACTTTTCAGTCCCTTTCTACAGATTTATTCCCCTTCTAAAAACTATTAACCTGTCAGCCATACATCAGTCTAAACTTATTAAGAATGCAGAACCATTTGCTTATTCACATACTGGCACTGTGCTTGATTCTCTCAGTCAAAGACAGTGAATGTATCAGCAGATCTCAGGCAGCACCCTGTCAGGAAACCAGTGAAATACAACTAACTGCTTTGATGAATTAGAGAAAAATAGTTCAATGCCCTTGACAGGCAAATACAATATTTTCTGGAACAAATTAATATAGGTTTAAAACTCCAGTAACGGGAGTTCTATTGCAATTAATTTTGTTAACATAGATAGTGGCAGAGAAGACCTATTAAAAATATATATGTTGTACACATTAAATTGTGCAGCAGTAATGACTATGAGAATCTGGAAATTGAAAACATTGAAATCAATTCAGCTCTTTTAAAAAAGAGAATTCTCTTTGGCATTTGAATACTGTGAGTTGATAGTCTTGGAATAGATGTGTTTTGAAACCTTTCAGTTTATGTTATTTGTAAATAGCTTGGGTTTATTCTATTCCATAATTTCTTTTGTATACTAAATTTCAATGTTATTGTGAAAACTAAATCTGCAACATTCTGTGCTTGTGTTTCACAGAATAACCACCTTGTAAATAAAAAAAAAATCTGTCAAGCCAGATTTCTCTCTATGTTCTCACTTGTTCGGTAGTAACATCAGCTGGGATTATAATAAAATGATTAGCTTTTCCTTGACTGATCTTGATGCAATGAATTTCAATGTAGCAGCCATTCATTTCAGTAATTCTCATGGACGTAGTTGTATGAAACAGATTTCTGTATTTAAAAAGATCTCCGTTCACATTTGTTCTCTCTTAGGGATGATCACTGTTGCATAACTGGTCACATCACTTCCAAAGAATGCAACATACACACAAAATGTGTCAGCTTGTTTTTGGTATAGCAATGTCTCAAATATCTGCTCCTGCTTGGTAAAGCTCTTGAGGTACACTGTTTGTCTGTATATTGTATACAGAAATTCTGTTAGCTCATGTCAATGTTAAACAAGCCATGGCAAGATGAGACAGACAGAACAAATCTAAGATTTAACAAACGTTTAAGACTAGAATTTGCAAAAAGGTGACATGGTGGCTCAGTGGTTAGCACAGCTGCCTCACAGCACCTGGGTTCAAATCCCACCTGTCTGTGTGGAGTTTGCACATTCTCCCTGTGTCTGCATGCGTTTCCTCCAGATGCTCCTGTTTCCTCCCCCAGTCCAAAGATGTGCAGGTCAGGTGAGTTGGCCATGTTAAATTGCCCAAAGTGTTAGGTGTGTTAGTCATGGGTAAGTGTAGGGTGTGGGTTTGGGTGGATTTCTCTTTGGAGGGGTGGTGTGGACTTGTTGGGCTGAAGGGCCTGTTTCCACACTGTTGAGAATCTAATCTAAAAGCTCTTTATCTGAATGCGAGAATTCTTTTCTTACTCTCACACTACATCTCAGTGTTGTCCCAGGCGTAGCAGTAGGGTAGAACAGCTTCTGCTCAGCAGTGAAGCCTGTTGGCCTTTGAGGTTTGGTCAGGCAATCTTGGAGTCATTTGTGTCTAGATGGACCAGACATGCTGAGAGTTTCCTTACCATAATCAAAGGGACTCTCCTTAGCTTGAACTTCTATGGATTGGAGGAGACCAGGCAGAGTGAAGGTCAAAGGCGTAATGACATCTGGAGTATCCTGAGAGAAGACTTCTGAGGGGCCTGAGTATGTTTCCTTATCTTTTTCCTAGCACTGCCTGTTTACTGGACTGAGTTCAAGTTTGCCTAGACCCCTGTCGCCATGCCTTCAGTCATGAAAATCAATGGCAAAGATGATGCAGTGCAGGTTTGTGCACAAATCCAGCAGACTCAGAGACCGCTGAAGCTGCATCGTCATGGCAGCTGTCAACCTGTCCACAGTGGCAGACAGACAATTGTATTCTTGAGGCAGCTGAATCCCATAGTGACTGCAGAACTGCAGCTGTACTATCACCAGGGAAAGATTGCTAGGAAAGCAATTAGGCTTTCTGTTCACAAGTTCCCAAGAACTGATGGCACAGCTCTTAAGGCCTTAAAAGAAGAGACTGCAGAAGTAGTAATGACATTGGTTAAAATCTTCCAAAATTCCTTTGATTCTGGAGAGGTCCCTGTTTATTGGGAAATGGCAAACTTAACATAATGATTCAAAACAACAGGAAATCAGAAAACTACGGGGCAGTTAGTCTAACAGTTGTCACGTGGGAATTGCTGGAATCTACTATTAAATCCACGTTGTGTTTAACTAAAATAGAATTATTTTGAGAAAGTAACAAGCAAGCTGTATAAAGGGGGAACTTGTGAGTGTTGTATTATTAGATTTTCAAAAGGCATTTAATAAGGTGTCACAAAATAAGATGTCATGGTACACAGGGTAACACATCAGCATGGATAAAGTCAACAAGCAGGATGCAGAGAGTAGGCATAATTTGTATTTTTCGGGTTGGCAAGCTTAAACTGGTGAATTGTCACAGGGTCAGTGCTAGGATTTCAGCGATTTACAACTTATGTCACTGACTTGGATGAAGGGACCAAATGTACGGCAGCTAAAATTGGTAGGTCAGAAGGTTAAGTTGTGAGAAAAAAGGTAGAGGGGCTGCGAAAGAATATAAATATTAAGTGAGTGGGAAAACAATTAGTAGATGGAGTATAATGTAGAAAAATGTTATCTTGTCCACTTTTGCAGGTAGAAAAGCTTCATACAATTTAACCAGAGAGAAATTGTAGAACATGGAGTACAGAGGGATCTAGGTATCCTGGTACATAATGTTAGTTTGCAACTACAAGTGATTAGAAAGATGTTTATTACAGTGGGAATAAAATGCAAGAGTGGGGAATTTTACTGCAGTTACACCAAGCCATGCTGAAATCACATTGGGATTACTGTGTACAGTTTGATCTCCTTATTTGAAAAAGGACATGATTTTATTAGACGCACTTCAGAAAAAGGATTGAAATAACTCCACAGTGGCTAGTATCCCATCACCAAGTCACCCTTTATTTACACGTGGAGAATCCTTCACACTGATCCATCTCCATCAGAGCTAGCTCTCAGAGTGAATAGAACCTCTGACACTCCTGTTTATATCTGTCAGCCAGGGCTCCCTGATCGATCCAGGTTAACAGCCCCAATCAGGGAACTTATACTTTATGAGGCCAATCTGGGTAACCTCATTGCACTCACCACAAGGTTCACTTGCCTCATTCCTGGGATGAAGAGCTTATGTTATGAAGAAAGCTTTAGAAGAATGAGAGGTGATTTTACTGAATCATGTAAGTTCTTAATGAAACAATGCCAATCCTGAAAGACCCCTTGAAGGAGTCTAGAATTAGGAAACATAGTATAAGAATAAGAGGTCTCATTTTTAAATAGGGAATGAGGAAATTTTATTCCTCTCTGAAGTTTGTTATTCTGTGGAATTCTTTTCCTTAGAAAATAGCAGAGTCTGAGTCAGATAGATTTCTGCTAGATAGGAGACTCCAGGGTCATGGGAGGAAGACAACAAAGTGGAATTAGCTAAATTAGCTAAAATAACTAAAGCAGATCCTAATGAACAGCAGAGCAAACTCATCATGCCAAATGACTTAATCCTGTTCCTAAATTCAATGTTTCTATGTAATTAATCTCTTAACTGTCTCAGCCAATAACTTCAATAGCATGCATTCTTCTGGGTTTGGTGAGATAGGAGTGGTCTAGAGAATCCTAGATGTGTTTACCTCTGTAGTAATGTGTTTGAATGTCAAATGCCTTCACATATCTGTGTATGTCTGCCTGTAATCCTTCTTGAGATTAGTACTGGTTCCTTCAGCAGGCTAATTACAGTTGAAACCACAAGAAAAGTCGAGTGAATGTTAGGAGCCATGTTCAAAAGCTCATTTTTATCAATTTTTAAAAAGGAACTTATAGTTTCTTGCAAAATTTAAAATATTATAACTACAAATTCATAACAAGTATGCACACATAATTTTTTTTTAAACAATTACAGATTCCATTTTAAAGAAATTACAAATTTTCCTTACCGTACATCCAAGTCAAAGGTCAGCACAGTGGGTAATTGCAGCTTATAAAAAGTAACATTTTGAAAAAAGAATCCATTCTCATTGCTGGAAATTCTATAGTAAGATACAGTACATTACTAACTGTCAGCATGGTTTCACACACAAACACAATAAATAATGTGGGACTACTCCAGCTCTCCATCATAACTAAGACGTTAACTCCAACCATCAGTCAGTAAAGCAAATGATTATACTCAGTTACCATCAAATCCACACACCAACACCTCCATGCTCCTGTGCACAGGGAAAGACAATTAAAAAAATATTGCCTGTGAATCAGAAGTCGTTGCAACTGAATAAAAGTCACAATTTTTCAAGTTAATCTCAATCAGCAAAATCAGGCCTTTAAGAAACTATAGGATGGTCTTGAAATCTGAAAATGTAATTTGATATTGATATGTCTTAAAAGCGGACCCAGAAGCAAGTTATTAAATATGATCATGAAGTAGTGCAAAATAAGTAGCTTTCATTTTAAGCTCTGGTCTACTGTGTGCAGAATGGAAATTGAAAACAATTTTGATACTTCACCACATTAAGCAGATTTCATTTGTGCAATTTTAGATTTTGAGAAAGATGCACAATTAGAATGGACTAATTGGAATGTTATGAGCTGAATATGCAGATGAAGCATCAATGGATACAATCACATGCTTCAGACTCTGGCCAACTCTTAGTCTATTTCACCTTCCACTTGTTATTTAGGAGAACAGTTACTGAGACATTAAACTGCTAGTTCTTGAGGGTATACTGCATTAATACATCCATTTGATTTTTGGTAGTCAAGGGAGGCTAAAGACAGCTGGTATTATCATTCTGACTCACCCAGCTAATCACTATTAGTCTGCCAGGGACAGGGGCAATGGATTCATTCCAATCATGCATCTGTGCAATCTAGAGAACAGAAATCCAAATGCTGGCAATTCTCAATTTCAGGCTTAGCATGTGTGAACTGTTCCATAATATCATAGCCTTGTGTGACTGTTACTAAGGAGCATGGTTAAGGACTATTCAAGAAAAGAGAATAAAGGAAAACAGGGAAATAAGACCAGTTGGCTTGATTTAGATTGTTAAGAAATTATGGAATCTTGTATCAAGGGTACTTAGAAAATTATGATATGGTTTGAGGGAGTCAACATGGTTTTATGAAAGGGAAATTTTCTTTTTGAGAGATTAGGTGATATAACTCGATGGATAAATAAAGGGGAACCAGCAGATGTAGTAAGTTTAGATTTTTAGAAAGCAGTTGATACAGAGCACACAATAGGTTGCTGCATAAATTCTTAAGAGATTGGAGATGTTTATTAGCATGAATAGAAGATTGAGGTTCAAAAAACCAAAGTGGGGCTGTGGACACTCAGTGACTGAGTATGATCATGGCTAAGAAGGATAAATTGTTCAAAAGCAGCAATAGATGAAGGAATCCATGTGGAAATGGAATTGATGTTGTTGATAAGCTGTGGTCTTACTAAACATAGAGCAGATTCAAGAGGCTATTTGACTAGCTGCTGCTCCTATATTTGATGTTCTTGAAGTAGTGAGTCTGGATTTTCAGAAAGCTTTTGATAAGATGCTTCATCGGAGGATGATTAGAAAATTAAAGCACAGAATACAGAAGCATGGATTAATGAATTGCTAACAGACATGAAACTTGAAAGGGTTCAGAAAAGCTTTACAAGAATGTTGCCAGGGTTGGAGGATTTGATCTATAGGAAGAGGTTTAATAGGCTAGGGCTGTTTTCCCTGGAGCATTGGAGGCTGAGGGGTGACCTTACAGAGGTTTACAAAATCATGAGGAGCAACGATAGGATAAATAGACAAAGTCTCTTTCCTGGGTTGGGGGAATCCCGAACTAGAGGGCCTTGGTTTAGGGTACGAGGGGACAGTTATAAAAGAGACCAAAGGGGCAACTTTTTCACACAGAGGATGGTACATGTATGGAATGAGTTGCCAGAGGAAGTGATGGAGGCTGGTACAACTGCAACATTTAAAAGGCATTTGGACAGATATGTGAGTAGGAAAGGTTTGGAGGGATATGGGCTGGGTGCTGGCAAGTGGCACTAGATTGGGTAGGGATATCTGTTTGGCATGACAGAAGGGTCTCTTTCTGAGCTGTACACCTCTATGATTCTATGAACAGACAAAATACAGAGCAGGAATAAATGAGCTATTTTCATATTGGCAGGCTATGACTCAAGGATCAGTAGTTGGGCTTCAGAGGTTGGCAGTAGAGTCATAGAGATGTACAGCATGGAAACAGACCCTTCAGTCCAACCTATCCATGCCGACCAGATATCCCAACCCAATCTAGTCCCACCTGCCAGTACCTGGCCCATATCCCTCCAAACCCTTCCTATTCATATACCCATCCAAATGCCTCTTAAATGTTGCAATTGTACCAGCCTCCACCACATCCTCTGGCAGCTCATTCCATACAC
>NC_057736.1:21810544-21853263 GCF_004010195.1 Chiloscyllium plagiosum
CCTCAGGATTCCCTCCAACAACTTGCCCATCACCGAGGTCAGGCTCACCGGTCTATAGTTCCCTGGCTTGTCTTTACCGCCCTTCTTAAATAGTGGCACCACGTTTGCCAACCTCCAGTCTTCTGGCACTTCACCTGTGACTATGGATAATACAAATATCTCAGCAAGAGGCCTAGCAATAATTTCTCTAGCTTCCCACAGCGTTCTTGGGTACATCTGATCACGTCCTGGGGATTTATCCACTTTTAACCGTTTCAAGACATCCAGCACTTCCTCTTCTGTAATCTGGACATTTTGCAAGATGTCACCATCTATTTCCCTACAGTCTATATCTTCCATATCCTTTTCCACAGTAAATACTAATGCAAAATATTCAATTAGTATTTCCCCCATTTTCTGCGGCTCCACACAAAGGCTGCCTTGCTGATCTTTGAGGGGCCCTATTCTCTCCCTAGTTACTCTTTTGTCCTTAATATATTTGTAAAATCCCTTTGGATTCTCCTTAACTCTATTTGCCAAAGCTATCTCATGTCCCCGTTTTGCCCTCCTGATTTCCCTTTTAAGTACACTCCTACTTTCTTTGTACTCTTGTAAGGATTCACTCGATCTATCCTGTCTATACCTGACATATGCTTCTTTCTTTTTCTTAACCAAACCCTCAATTTCTTTAGTCATCCAGCATTCCCTATACCTACCAACCTTCCTATTCAACCTGACAGGTAAATGTCAATGATTTGGACTTGAGGACCAAATGTAATGTTTATAGACTTGCAGACGATAACAAGCTAAGTGAGAATGTCTGTAATAAAGAAAGCATCAAGTTTTGTTTTACTTTCAAGAGGTTTTGGGCAGAAGTAGTGAATGGGCTAGAATTTGGTAGATGGGATATAACTTGGAAAAATTTAAGATATTACACTTTGGTAGGAGAAAAAGATGTGTAAAGTATTTGTTAAAAGGTGAGAGGTTGGAAAGTGCAGTTGTCCAATGTGCAGATGAAGTGGCCTTGCCAATAAGTCACTGAAGGCTAACATGCAGGTACAGCAAACACAATGTTAGCCTTTGTCACAACATGTGTTCAATACAGTGGGGAAGTATTGCTTCAATTGTAGGGAAATTTGGCTTGACTGAACTTCGAATAATGTATATAGTTTTGCTCTCCTTATCTCAGGAAATATGTTATTGTCTTAGAGGGAGTGTAACAAACGTTTGTGGGATGGTGAGGCTGCCCTATGAAAAGACCTGGACCTGTATTCTCTGCATTTCAAAGAATGAGGGTGATCTCATTGAAATCCACAAAGTACTTAAAGGGACTGACAGGGTAGATGCAGGTAAGGTGTTTCCTCTGGTTGGATGAGTCTAGAAACAGGAGGCACAATTTAAAAATAAAGGGAGTGCTACTTAGAACAAAGATGAGAAAAAATAATTTATTCAGAAGGTGGTGAACCTTTGGAATTCTCTACCCCAGAGGACTGTCAAGGTTCAATTTGATGTGGGAAGTAAAACGTTACTGCAGTTTGTAATGTTAAAATTGTTTTGCTTTCTCTACCTGTGTTACTTGTGTGTATGAAACAAATGCTATTATGCAAAGGACATAAACATGATTATGAAAGAAAACACAAAATGTGATTAAACAAGGAGACAGTTTCCTGAAACTGACGTATAAATAACTACTGTAATTTCTTTCCCCGAGAGACTTCTCCTCATTGAGAGTTCCTTCCTACAAACTCGTAAAAAAGACTTTCTGACTTCAGCTTACCCTAAACTCCTGTTGGCTTTTGTTTCACAACAAATATTAAAATTGAATATATTTAAGATGTTATTTTTCAAAGTAAACATGGATGCGTGCTGTAAGTGCTTGTGTAGACTGTAATGCTACATCAATTTGATAGGCAGTAAGGTACACTGTCCCTGTAAATCTGTGAGAGTATTGTATGGGTTTTCAAAGACACAACCAGGAGAACTCTCATCTCTGGATTAGGTGGTAAAGTATATCTATCATGCAGAGTCCCATCAGTATAAGTCACCCTAATGTTCAAGGTGACGGAACAATGTGACTCTAGGAGCTGAATGTACTTTAGATAATTGAAAATGCATTTTTTCTTCTAATATACAGCAACTAGGAAAATAATTTTTTCAAGATTAAAACTATTATTAGAAGGAACTGAATTAAATGAGCATGTGTTCCTTCAAATAATAAATGTAACATTGTTATGTTTTCTCTGAGTCTGATTGCCACTGTACTTCTCAAAGAACTCAGTTGAACAATTACAGAAATGGAGCATGAATGATTTTTGTCTCATCAGTTCATGACACGATGACACAAGCTTTTTGCATTGTGTACCATACTTAAGGTTTATGCATTTTAATTAAGACCACGGATGGTAGTAGTCAGAATAATTTCCCCACATTTTTTATCTCAGCCGTAATATCAATCTCTGTTAGCTTATAGATGAAATAGATTAGATGTAACCCTGTCAATGAATTCCAAATGGCAGCTTTGGAGATTCACCATTTGATGCAATACCTCCATTTGCCACACTCCCACTGTTGTGGTTAATGTATGAGATTGATTATTTTAATTCCATGCAGGTTTGTGCAATGATTGTCTTCATTTTTCATGTGAAGTAGGTCCCAATATTATTCAGCATATCCCACGCAATCCTGGCTGTCAGCTTATCCTTGAGATGTGAATAATATGAATGATCGATTGCAAAATACACTTGAGAGCAACAATTGATTTTGCCAAAATTTGGTCTTTAAAGTCAGGGCTATTCTTAAATAATTAAGCCCCCTGTAGTACTGTCAGCATATTTAATCACATTACCCTTCCGTCAACTAGTACAAAATTTTATTGTTTCTGTTGCCATTTTCACCAGAATAAGAATGCTCTGAATGAGTGAGAGGTTTATAAAATTATAATGAAATTCCCTACTGCGCTTTTAAATACAAACTATTTGATTTCTGTGATGATTGTTGCCCACTGTGCATTCTCACTGTGAAAATGAACAGCTCTGAAACCAAAGAGCTGTACATGGTGTGATCCAGATCTGCAAGTCATGGTTCATGTAAACCTCCCCACTGAGTAATCCGAGCTTTGCTGAGTTCATACAGTGACCTTCGGCAATCAAAATCATTACTGTTGCATGTTGAGTTGGAAATATTTTGAAAGTTATCTATTTACTTGTCCATTATATTTATTTTGCTTATTGGTTTCACTTCTTATTTCCCTACAGGATTCATGTGAAACCTTTTTCAGACAAGAACACTTTAATAGACTGTAGCCCCTCAGTGTTGCAGTAGAATTAAATGATGAAGGGTGAATTTATAGAGAGGATACAATAATGTCATTTTCCCATGATGTTGACATTCAAATGAAAAAATAAACCTCAATTTAGTAACCCTGCATGAAACTGCTGTTTTGCATTTAGATCACTTACATTTCTCATTCAAATTAACATTTACAGCTGAGTCTCATTGCAAGGGAATTACATGTAACAGGTTTGTCAAAACAAAAGTCCTGAAAATTCAGCTTTGGGCTCTCAGTATATAATTCCGAGCAGCAGTACTACACAGTCAGTTAAAACAGTCCTTGGAACAGTTCTTTTAATTGACCCATGTTTATAATTAAAGATTAAATTAGCAATCAATTGTATTATACGCAGGAGAGACATTTTACTTGTTTATTCGCACATTGACTGTTGCCAACTCTATCAAATGGAGGGAACTGTACCTTGCAGCTATTTTTCTCCTTAGCTGAGTTACGTTGAGAGCAAATCAAATGAAACAATTGCCTATCCCAGTCCCTGCTGGGAAACAAACCAAAACGTGGCTCTGAATAAATCTGCAGTAAAAGGGGATTTGAATCTGCAAAACAGGTATTGGGTTGAGTGAGATGTAAAAGCTTTTTATTTTTCAAGCCCAAATGAAACCCATCTTGAATGTGCCTCAATTGTGTGGTCTTTGCTTCCAGCAAGGGATTTGCTCTCAATGCAACAATCCTTATGTTAGCTCCTGGAATGTTAGATTTAGATGTGGCTAATATAGTTTTGAAATATTCAACAGGTGTTTAATACAGCTCCTGGCATCATTGAATCTCTACAGTGTGGAAGCAGGCCTTTCAGCCCATCAAGTCCATACCGACCCTCTGAAGGCTATCCCACCCACACCTACTGCCCTACCCTTCGAATCATAGAATCCCTACAGTGTGGAAACAGGACCTTTGGCCCAACAAGTCCACAGCAACCTTCTGAAAAGTAACCCACCCTCTACCCTCTTACTCTACATTTACCTGTGACTAATGTACCTAAGTTACACATAGAGTCATAGAGTCATAGAGATGTACAGCATGGAAACAGACCCTTCGGTCCAACCCGTCCATGCCAACCAGATATCCCAACCCAATCTAGTCCAACCTGCCAGCACCGGGCCCATATCCCTCCAAACCCTTCCTATTCTTATACCCTTCCAAATGCCTTTTAAATGTTGCAATTGTACCAGCCTCCACCACATCCTCTGGCAGCTCATTCCATACACGTACCACCCTCTGCATGAAAAAGTTGCCCTTAGGTCTCTTTTATATCTTCCTTCTCTCACCCTCTAGTTCTGGACTCCCCGACCCAGGGAAAAGACTTTGTCTATTTATCCTATCTATGCCCCTCATAATTTTGTAAACCTCTATAAGGTCACCCCTCAGCCTCCGACGCTCCAGGGACAACAGCCCCAGTCTGTTCAGCCCCTCCCTGTAGCTCAGATCCTCCAACTCTGGCAACATCCTTGTAAATCTTTTCTGAACTCTTTCAAGTTTCACAACATCTTTCCAATAGAAAGGAGAACAGAATTGCATGCAATATTCCAACAGTGGCCTAACCAATGTCCTGTACAGCCGCAACATGACCTCCCAACTCCTGTACTCAATATTCTGACCAATAAAGGAAAGCATACCAAACGCCTTCTTCACTATCCTGTCTACCTGCGACTCCACTTTCAAGGAGCTATGAACCTGCACTCCAAGGTCTCTTTGTTCAGCAACACTCCCTAGGACCTTACCATTAAGTGTATAAGTCCTGCTAAGATTTGAATGTAGAGTGGCCAGCACCGATCCTTGTGGCACTCCACTGGTCACAGGCCTCCAGTCTGAAAAACAACCCTCCACCACCACTCTCTGTCTTCTACCTTTGAGCCAGTTCTGCATCCAAATGGCTAGTTCTCCCTGTATTCCACAAGATCTAACCTTGCTCACTAGTCTCCCATGGGGAACCTTGTCGAACGCCTTACTGAAGTCCATATAGATCACATCTACTGCTCTGCCCTCATCAATCTTCTTTGTTACTTCTTCAAAAAACTCAATCAAGTTTGTGAGACATGATTTCCCACACACAAAGCTATGGTCAATTTAGCATGGCCAATTCACCTAACCTGCACATCTTTGGATCATGGAAAGAAACCGGAGCAAACCACACAGACACGGGGAGAATGCGCAAACTCCACACAGTCACCCGAAGCTGAAATCGATCCCGGGTCCCTGGCGCTATAAGGCAGTAGTGCTAACCACTGAGCTACCATATTCTATTTGCTGTAACCTTGCATTTCCCATGGCTAATTCACCTAAACTGCACATCTTTTGACAGTGGGAGAAAATTGGAGCACCCTGAGGAAACATATGCAGACACAGGGAGAATGTGCACACTCCACACAGACTGTTGCCTGAGGCTGGAATTGAACCCAGGTCTCTAGAGATGTGAGGCAGCATTGATCCACTGTGCCTCCCCGATCCATTGTGCCTCCCCGAACCACTGAGCCACATGTCTCAGGCACCTCAAGTGTGGGCTAACACTAAGTTATTCAATTACAAACAGTAGCATGCTTCAATCAGTGTATCATGCTTCAAATGGCCTTAGTTAAGAGAGAGACTGAGACCTTCATACCCTCAGATCACATACTACAGTATGGTGATGATATCATGAGCATGTGTATTCATAGTGCGCTGACATGCTGACTGAGATATAGTTCAAAAGGCTAGAGATTGGGGAGGCCACCAATTGCTTTCATAAGACATTTAACTATTTTCATAAGAGTCCATACCTTAGATTTCAATTTTCTTCAAGGTTTGACATTGACTGAATAACTTTTCTGGTCTTCTCAGAGGCACAATGGGGAAAGTTAAAAATCACACAACTCCAGGTTATAGTCCAACAGGTTTAATTGGAAGCACTAGCTTTCAGAGCACTGCTCCTTCTTCAGGTAGTTGACAACTACCTGATGAAGGAGCAGTGCTCCGAAAGCTAGTGCTTCCAAATACATCTGTTGGACTATAACCTGGTTTTATGTGATCTTTAACTTTAACCGGCTCCTCCAAATCATGACAATAAGGAAAGACCACTGTCCTTCCCTATGTTATCTAGAAATGGTTGGAAACTGTATTACCCTTTGGGTTGTTTTGTAAATTGTAAATATAATCTGCAATTATACACATGGTGAAGCACCTCAGAATTCGACATATTGTATTAAATTATACAGATTGGTGTTTATCCTTTAATGTGAAGTCAACTTTGAACTATCATATAGTGTAGTTTAATGAGTAATGTATATCATTGGAACCAACATTTGCCTGTAGGACTGAGGAGATGCAGCATCTAAATAGGTGAGGAAGATTGCATGAAATAACACCACATGGGTTATGGGGAGCAGGACTGCTCCCACCAGTTGACCATTCTAATACACTTCCCTCAGTCACCGTCAGACTTCCCACCACCCATCATAATCAGAACTTCGTCCAATATCACCAACCTCATCCTTACAACCACGGAAAACCACCCACAATTGGGCCACCCACTCCCAATTAATGACTCATCTAGCTCTGTCCCTTAGTCAACAATCTTGTGTGAGTAACATCTCACTTTCAAAGCCACTCTGTACCCACCTTCTTCAGTCTCCATCACCTGGAAGGACAAACCTATCTGCTTCAAGGCTTTAACCTCTTTAGGAGCAGTCTCTGACTGGATGAAAAACTTATCAGGTGAGGTTTCTGGGTACAGACCCTGTTAAAAACAATGCAAGCAGAAATCCGATCTGCACTTGGAAATCAACTTCCCAATAAACATTCTCTTAATTGTAACATAAACAAAATTATACATTTGTGGGCAATTTTATAAAATTAATATGGTCGCAGTGTTACTGAGTAAATAGTGTAACAAAATACATCTAAAAATTATGGTGACGGGGGCTGTGTGTTGTATAAGGACTACATATGTTCAGATGGCAGAAATACACTGTTTGTTATCAAAGGAAAGGAAATCACTGACAGGGAAAAGACACAATTTCCTCCTTTTTTATTACTTATTACTCCAGACTCATAAATATTTAAAGTTGGGAGGACAAGTTGGTAATGTTTTTGGGAAAGGAGATGGGATCACAAATTTTACAAATCCGTGTGTAAATGTAAAGAAATGTGAATGTTAGCCTTGGTTCAATTAGTAGTGTTCTTATATTTGAGTCAAAAGTTTGTGGGTTTAAGTCCCACTCTACAGCTTAAACATTAATATCCAAACTGACAGTTGTATGGTACTGAATGGATGTTGCAAGAAGGTGACAACTTTTGAATCAGATGTTAAATGGAGGCCCCAACTGCCCTTACAAGTACAGTATTATAAAATAATCCATGATGTTATTTCAAAGAAAAGTAGAGAAGGTGCCCTCACTAATATTTATCCTTTAATCAACATTGTAAGACAGACCATCTGGTCAGAATCACATCATTGCCGATGGGAATTTACTGTGTGCAAATTGGCTGCTGCATTTCTTTCATTAACTTGACTGCACTTCATCAATATTTAATTGACCATAAAAAACTTTGGGATGTCTTGAGGTTTTGAAAGGTGCTATACAAGTCATTCCTTCATGTTCAATCTAAACATTATTAAGCCACAGCTAAAGCCATTGAGGATAATATTAAATTTATCTGATTCATGAATGGCCACTTCAAATTGCCTAAATTATGTACCCAATGAAGCATATACAGGAAACACTAAATATGTAATGTAAACCTGCCTCCCTGACCAGGCAGGATGAACTCCAGCAGGATTTGTTTATGATACAATTAAGAGAATGTTTATTGGGAAGTTGATTTCCAAGTGCAGATCGGATTTCTGCTTGCATTGTTTTTAACAGGGTCTGTACCCAGAAACCTCACCTGATTATTTTTCATCCAGTCAGGGACTGCTCCAGAAGAGGTCAAAGCCTAGGAGCAGATAGGTTTGTCCTTCCAGGTGATGGAGACTGAAGAAGGTGGGTACAGAGTGGCTTTGAAAGTGAGGTGTTACTCACACAAGATTGTTGGCTAAGGCTAAGCGACAGAGCTAAGTGAGTCATCATGCTGGAGTTAAAGTCAGCAGGATCCTTATTTGTTCTGAAGAAGGGACACTGGACTCGAAGCGTTAACTCTGATTTCACTCCACAGATGCTGCCAGACTTGCTGAGCTTTTCCAGCAATGTCTGCTTTTGTTTCAGATTTCCAGCATTCCCCACAGTTTGTTCAGTTTTTATTCCTTGTTAGCACTTGCCTGTCAGTTGCCAATGATATCCTCAAGATACAACAGAAACTTTACGTCAAGCCTGAGCAGAAACTATGTGCAAATTAGCTATCATATTTCTGATATTACAACAAGGATTACATTAAAAAAATGCTTCATTGGTGAAAAACATTCTGACACATCTGGATGGTCATGAAAAGGGCAGTAAAAATGCGTACCTATTTTTATTTCTTCACATTGGACTGGAATTATAGAAAAGGCTGACTCAAGCCCCGTAGATAGGAAACAACTTCATAATGCATTTAAAGAAAAACAGATGCACAAACAAAAGAGAAAGCATTTTTTTTAAAAAGGGATATGATGATAGGATTAGATACGAAAGTTTGGGAATCATGACTTGTGCTTGATGAAGGAGCAGTGCTCCGAAAGCTAGTGCTTCCAAATAAACCTGTTTGACTATAACCTGGTGTTGTGTGATTTTTAACTAAAGTTTGGGAAGAAATTAATGTGGAGTGTCATTCCCTTGATTTATGTGTCTGCTGATTATCAATGATCCCATATGTTTTGTGATGAAAAAGGTACGTGTTTTCCTTATCCTCAGTGTGGGGCACAACTAAATGTTCTAGCAGCAAGCTTTTGAGAGTTTATAAATAAGTTATTAATTCTCTCAAAATAATCTCAAATTAAATGTGATTTGTCACAGACACAAAGACAAAAATGTGAATGTGGCAGTATACAGTTAAAGATGAAAATTATCTCAGTCTCTGATTTAAGATATTTGGTCCCCCTTATAGATGTTTTTGATCTTTTAAGGCTTTATAAAGTGAAGAGTCCTCCACCTGTAAGCTGTTCTGTATTTAAATTTTCATCTTGCTTCTCATATGAATTTGAGGTTGGGACAAAGATGGTGACTGAGACCTTTATTTGGTTGGGATCTCCCACTTGACGCATTCCTGGTATTGTGGTAGATTATTTTGTAAAATAATCTCAGGAGCCTCAAGGTACAGGTCAACAAGCATTTATTGAGCCAATATTGGCATAGTCATGCCAGAAAAGATTCCAAGGTAGCAGTCTAACTCAATGAGGATCCATCGGATATTTATACATTGTATACAGTAACGCAGACAGTACATTGCTTAGATTCCGAAATAGTCTGTTTTAGACAAATACCTTGTTTTTTACCTATTGCAAAGGTGGCAAGGTGCCTGTTTCCCCTTGGTCTCACCACTCCCTATCTTCCCAGGTGCCATCTTCTCTCCTCTCTGAAGTCTGTGCTTTGTTGCGATTCTTGACTCAACCATATTGTGTTGTTTTTCTCAGTGTGGTACAGGCTTATCCTCACATTCCATTCCCGAGTAAGACCTCAGGATTAATGCTGGAGCAGCCACATTGCATTTTCACAGAAACTCTGTCTATACGTGTCTGCTGCATCAACATCTGAGCGTGTCTATGCGGATCAACGAACTTTACTTTTAACCTGACTACTTTCTTGAATAGGAATAAATGAAAATCAATCTTGAATCATAGATATAATTATTGCTTATGAAGTTAACTAAAACTCTCTACCTTATTCTAATCCCACCTGGAAATTCATGTGGACTTTTAAATTCACTGATGTCATACCCAAATTTCTCTCAAACACTGTTAAATACCACAGCTGTTTGCTGACTGATGGGGTCATTTGTTGGGGGTCTGTCGACCAGTCTGAAAGCACTTGTACTGATGTTTACTGATATTTTTGCCTCACCATGTTCAAAATCCATTCTAAATAACGTGTAGTGTTTATGTTGATTCAATATTCTGTTATTATTTAATATTTGGGATTTACCGCATCAAGAACAAAGAACAGTCCAACACAGGAACAGGCCTTTTAGCCAACCAAGTCTACCGAGATACATGATGTCTTTCTAAGCTAAAATCCTTTGCCTCCATGCGGTACATGGCACATAAGTACAGGCCCTTTGGTCAATGATGTTGTGCCCAGCATTTATCTTAACCTCAGATCTACCTAACCTACACACCCCTCAATTTATTGCTGTCCATGTACTGGTCCAGCACTCGCTTAAATGTCCCTAATGTCTCTGATTCTACTACCACCGCTGGCAATACATTCCAGACACCCACCACTATGTGTGCAAAGAACCTACCTCTGATATCTCCCCTATACCTTCCTCCAGTCACTTTAAAGGTATGATCCGTTGTGACAACCGTTTCTGCCTTGTGGAAATGTCTCTGGCTGGCTACTCTATCTAAGCCTCTTATTACCTTGTACACCTTTATCAAGTCACCTCTTTTCCTTCTTCTCTCCAGTGTGAAAAGCCCTAGCTCACTCAACCTCTCTTTATAAGACAAGCCTTCCAATCCAGGCAGCATCCTGGTAAATCTCCTCTGCACCCTCTCTTATAGCATATACATCCTTCCTATATTGATGTGACCAGAACTGATCACAATATTCCAAGTGTGATCTAACCAGGGTTTTACAGAGCTGCAGAAAAACCTCGCGGCTCTTAAACTGAATTCCCCCTGTTACTGAAAGCCAAAACACCATACAGCTTCTTAACAACCCTATCAACTTGGTTGGCAACTTTGAGGGATCTGTGTATGTGGACCCCAAGATCCCACTGTTCCTCCACACCTGGCTGTTAGTGCTACATTGCCCTGAGAGTCCAACACCCCCTTACATTTTCCAAAACAGCAGACTTGTTTGAGATGGGGATAGCCACAGGAAACTCCTGCACTCTCTGCCTCCTTCTCCTACCTTTCCTGGAGGTAACCCACCTACCTGATTGTATTTTGGTTTATCTCTCTTCATACAAATACCATCCATCACACCCCTAGCTTCTGTAAATTCCTCATTGCTTCAAACTTCCATTCCAGCCTACCCAGGTGATTCGATAAAGTTGGCAACCAAATACATTTCCTGCAGACATAATCATCAGTGACATGGAAACTCTCCCTAATCTCCTGCATCCAACAGGAAGAGCACATCACTCTACTAAAGGCCATCTTTGCACCATAACAATTTACAGACCCAAAAATAGTACAGTCATACTGCTCTAAAAACACTACCCTCAGCTAGCGTGATACCTATGTGTTTATATTTTTAGAGTTTAATCTAGAGACAGATCTCAATAAAACATATAATTAACAAAGAACTGACTCTACTCCCAATTGTACATTTACAAAAGAAAAACAATAAGGTCAAACTTTAAAAAGCCACTTAGCTGCTCCCATGCTGTGAGCTCCCACATACAGGCTTTTCAAAGGTAATCTGTGACTTTTGCTGTTTGTTTTTTTTTAGAAGGAACGCCAATATCCAGAGATACTTGAAACCAAACAGCAAATGCAGCAGCCATGCCGGGTACTGTTGGATCAGGCAGCTTCAGAGTTAAAATGTTCCATGTTGGTGAATCTCCTCTGCGGGCCCTCCAGGGCAATCACATCCTTCCTATAGAGCAGTGATCAGGCTGTGACCTAAGCAAATCTTATACCCCTCCAACATAACCTCCCTGCTACGAGTGATAAAGGTATGTGTCCTGTATGCCTTCTCAACTACGTTGTTAACCTGTCCAGCCACCTTCAGGGATTAGTGGACAAGCACTCAAGATCCCTTTGTTCCTCTGAGCTTCCTGAACTCCTGCCATTCAATGACTACTCCCTTGTCTTGTTATGTCTTCCAAATGATCATCTCACAGTTTTCGGGGTTTAATTCCATCTGCCACTGATCTGCTTATCAGACCAATCTGTCTAAAACTGTCTTATGTGCACCTTTTATGATTTAGATTATGTCAATCACTTTCTAGAATATTAAAATGTTGTGATGTTGAAATGGTTGAACACTCTGGATGTGGGGAACCCTTTAAACTGTTTAGGTGATATCACAACACCATAAAAACTCACTTGCAAACTGTGAGAATAGAAATTGCTGAAAAATGTGTTGCTAGAAAAGCGCAGCAGGTCAGGCAGCATCCAAGAGCAGAAGAATCAACGTTTCGAGCATAAGCCCTTCTTCCGAAACGTCAATTCTCCTACTCCTTGGATGCTGCCTAACCTGCTGCGCTTTTCCAGCAACACATTTTTCAGCTCTGATCTCCAGTATCTGCAGTCCTCACTTTCTCCCAGAATAGAAATTGCTGCTACTTCCAGTTAGCTATGGGGCAAGAACATCATCAGCCACCAGCTCAACACAAGCACGCTTTTCCAGCAACACATTTTTCAGCTCTGATCTCCAGTCCTCACTTTCTCCCAGAATAGAAATTGCTGCTACTTCCAGTTAGCTATGGGGCAAGAACATCATCAGCCACCAGCTCAACACAAGCATGAACTGTAGATGCTTGACGTTGCTGATGCTACTGTGCCGATCTTGAAGGAGTTGGAAATAAAAGGGGTTTAGGGCTGAAATGATCTTGACTTCAAGAGGCAGTAGGTTTCCACTGAGTTGCAAGTCTTGCAGTCTTCCTAAAGAAATATCATTTTGTCACTGCTTCTGAAAACTGTCGGTTTGCTGTTTTGTGGAAGGTTAGGATTCCTGTGAGCACATTTCCTTGCTTCTCTGCAGCAGTAGCTGTACTTACCTCTTCCTCTTCTTTCTGTTGTGTTTATTTCTGGAATTGCTCAAAGGACATCAGCCTAGAGTCTTCCCATTTTCCAGCCATCTCTTTACCCCCTGTGAACGTCTGCCCTCAATCAACTTTTGAAAATCTTACCTAATACTGTCAAAATTGGCCTTCCTCCAATTTAGAACTTTAACTTTAGATCTGATCTATCCCTTTCCATCACTATTTTAAAACTAATAGAATTATGGTCACTGATCCCAAAGTGTTCCTCCACTGACACCTCAGTCACCTGCCATGCCTTATACCCCAAGAGTAGGTCACATTTTGCACCTTCTCTAGTAGGTACATCCACATGTTTTACAGGAATCCCTTAAGAGTTTAAAATATTCTCCAGCTGTGACAATCACGTGAAATTACGTAGTTAAAACACCCCAAAGTCACACATGCTGACTATCACTCAACACGTTCTAACCTCAGATTTGAAAGATCCCTTTAAATCACGGCAAGTGACAGTCCCACAATTTGTAATATTTATGATTTGTATGGAAGATCAGAAACTGCAGCAGCAGCAACATAGGCAAGGAGGAAAAATAGCGCTTTGAGTGATCAATACAACCATCAATTTGCATCTATCTGCCAAGTCCCTGCCTGTTTCTACAAGCTCTAATTGTTTAAAGTGAGGTGCACCTGAAAACTGCAGATAAGCAGAGGCAAGTTGGCATTCCCCCAGCTCTTTGGACCATATTTTACACTGTTTTTAGAAACCAACAGGGCAGTAATAACACAAATATTGCCCCCTTTCTATTTTGAAAATGGACAATGTACGTAGGGTAGGTTGACTTTGCATATGAGTCAGATTAACACAAATGGCATGGGATTTGATTTCCTATTCTGTTTGGAGATTCAGGGCAATTAACATAATGTATAAAGGAACATGAAGTATCCAATTTATAGAAATTCACTGAATTTTGTTTTTAAAAAAATCAGAAATCATTGTGCCTGTAGAGATCCTTACAGTTGTTTATATTGTCTGCTACTTTCAGCGTACATTTCTCCAAAAAAAAACAAACCTCTGTCTCCTCATTACATACACAGTAAGATTATAACAGAATGTCGACTAACACAGTGTATGATTTAAAGAAGGAGTTGAAAAAAGCACTTGGGGCTAAAGGGATCCAAAGAATATGGCGCAAGAACAGATTGAATTGAATGATCAGCCATGAATGGCAGAACAGGTTTGAGGAGCCAAATGCCCTACTCCTGCTTCTATTTTCAATGTTTCTATAAAACAAAACCACAGATTTCAGTATCCAAAATGTTTTTTTCCCACTTTACGGATTTCATACAGGAGAGAAAACTTAAGTTTGTCAGAGCTCTCAGAATTAATTAAGCAGAGTTGAAATTTCACCTGCTGTAGTGAGGAGGGGGTTAGGGTGTTGGGGAATTTGGAGGGTGCAGGAGGGAGAATACAGCTGAATAATTCAACCAAGATTTGAAAATAAAGCCCACTCTGAGCCCACGTTTAAAAAAGGACAGGCTCTCATGACAAAAACTGTTTGTTTCATAATTCCAACAGTCCAGAGTGAATTCAATGAACAAAGAAAACTGGTGAATTGTCAGTTTTGTCACAATTTTTGCAGGGTTTCTCATTGCGAGGCTTGGTAAGATTGCACGCTATATCTCATCAAACTCACCCCGTTAACCACTAACCCTGACCTATGTCAGCCACCTTGCTCAATTCTATCCCCAGGTCACCTTTCACTAAACCTGAAACAGCCAGGATATGACAGAATAATCCAGTGTCCCTGGTGCTGCCCACAGTCCATGATCAATCCAGAGCTCCCCTGCAAGGCCACTGACAATTGCTCCACTCATGACAGAGACAGAAACACTGGCACCCAGCTTTGTGCATAGAGTCCCGGAGATCCTTGTGGAAGGGGTGATGCAGAGGCAGGACCAGCACAGAGGACCATAACACCAGATCGTGCCAGCCTGCTCTATCACCTAGGTCAACGTGCAGTCTCCATGGTGTAGAGAAACGTCCAGCACCAACAGAAGATCAATGACCTTCACCACTTCACCAGGGCTAGTGTCACCATCTTTTCTCTGCTACTACACCTACCTCCCACCAATGCTTATGCCTTACCACTGTCACTATTGCCTGCAACATAGTCCCTCATTCACTGTCACCCGTTCCACCCCTGATACCACTAACCCTGCCCACATCATTCAGAACCCGGTAAGATCCCACTCTTTGTTTTGAATAACCGAATTTTTACAGCTTGGTTATACTTGGGGCTGGGAATTATATGAGATCCATTTACAGGTTAAAAACCGACACTGTGAATGGAACAAACTGGCCCCAGCCATCCAAAACAGCCACCTCATGTTAAAAGATTCAACATGCAGATTCTTGCTATGAGCAGGCATCTTCCTCATTAAGGGGCAACCACACAAACACACACACTCTCTCCCTCTGTCTCTGACACACAGATTCCCGCCACACACACACTGCCCCCGTATCTCTGACACACACAATCTACTTCCAGCAATTCTCCACTCAATGGCAAAACTTCTCCCTCTCTGGGTGACATCTTGCATTTTCTTTTGAAAACAATTGAGATGTTCTTCTCTCTTTCAAAAGAGCGTCACAGTGGCTCAGTAGTTAGTACTGCTACTTCACAGCACCAAGGATCCAGGTTCGATTCTACCCTCGGGCGACTGTCTGTGTGGAGTTTGCACATTCTCTCAGTGCCTGCGTGGGTTTCCTCTAGTAGCTCTGGTTTCCTCCCACTGTCCAAGGGTGTGCAGATTAGGTGGATTGGCCATGGGAGATGCAGCATTACAGGGATAGGGTCTGGGTGGGATGCTCTTCAGGGGTCAGTATGGACTCGATGGGCTGAATGACCTACTTTCATACTGTAGAGATTCTATAATCTCATTTAATATAGTGCAACCTCAATCTCCTGCTGGGCAGTCATCTCCTCTCAGTTGCTGGGGTGGAGACAAAGGAGGCCTGTATAACACCAACAAAATCGTTGCCCAACTCAAGTTACCAGCATTAAGGGCTCCTTACTTTAGAATGATCACATTCCCAATGCTAATAGACATGCTGCCATTAACACCTCCAGGGAAAGGTGATGCGATGGAGCCAGTCCAATGCCTTTTAGTGAAGGCAAAATACTGCAGATGCCAGAAATCTGAAATGAACACAGAATACTGGAGAAGCTCAGTACGTCCAGTATTAGCTATGGAGAGAGAAACAAAGTTAACATTTCAAGTCTGGTATGACTCTTTTTCAGCACTCGTGACTTTAGTGTGAATCCTCACTTCAATACGGCTAGAAATGCTCTTTTGTGAAATACAGATGGAGAGTTTTTCTTCTCCAGAAGAACTTACTTTTTGCCTGATGGTGCATCAGGTTACTTTGAACACTCACTAATTATCATTCTCAAAGTCCTTCATTATTAGGAGCATTGACCTACAAAACTTTCTAATGGATTGTTCAACAATGATCCAGGTCCTTCCAAGACATCGTGATCCCTGGTCTCGAATTTCAAAAAGGCATCCACAGTTATTGTTAAAGGGAGCTTCCCATGTCTTTTCCCGAACACCACAAGTTTAATTTAGATAAACATGAACAAAGAGACCTTGGAGTCACAGGTCGACAGTGTGGCGAAGAAGGCGATTTACCTTTATCAGTCATCGCACTAAGTATAGGAGTTGGTTAGGCCATTTTTGGAATATGTCATTCATTTCTGGTCTCCCTACTATATGAAAGATGTTGTTAAACTTTAAAGGGTTGAGAAAAGATTTACAAGGGTGTTTCCAGGTTTTGAGCTATAGGAAGAGGCTGAATAGGATTGGGCTGTTTTATCCAGAGCATAGGAGGCTGAGGGATGACCATACAGAGGTTTATAAAATCATGAGGGGAATGGATAAGATGAATAGTCAAGATCTTTCCCCAGGCTAAGGGACCCCTAAAACCAGAAAGCATAGATTAAAGGTGAGAGGGTAAAGATTTAAAAAGGGACATAAGGGGCAATGTTTTCATGCAGAGGGTAGTGTGTGTATGGAACAACCTGCCAGAGGAGGTGGTGGAGGCTGGAACAATTACAACATTTAAAAGGTTACTGCAGATGGGTGTATGAATAGGAAGAGATTAGAGGGATATAGGCCAAATGCTGGCAAATGGGACTAGATTAATTTAGGATATCTGGTTGGCATGGATGAGTTGGACTGAAGGATCTGTTTCCATGCTATACATCTCTATGTTTTTGTTATCCCCGTGATTGACTCCAGAGGCCAGGGTGAGCTTGTCTTAAGAAGAATGCTTGAGCAGTTTGGGCCCACAATCCCTCGAGTTTAGAAGAATGAGAAGAATCTGATTGAGATATACATGATGCTAAAGGGGATTGACAAAGTATGAATAAAGCGAATGTTTCCTCTTGAGGGGC
The DNA here is from genome assembly GCF_004010195.1 of Chiloscyllium plagiosum. NCBI lineage: Eukaryota > Metazoa > Chordata > Chondrichthyes > Orectolobiformes > Hemiscylliidae > Chiloscyllium > Chiloscyllium plagiosum. The sequence continues at coordinate 21,828,086 of NC_057736.1, forward strand.
AATCTTAGCTTGAGGCTCATGGTGAAAAATTTAAAGCAGAGAGCAGGAGAAATTACTTCTCTCAAAGTGTTGTGTTTCTGTGGAATTCTCTAATTCCCTAGTAAGGTGGATGCCAAAACATTGAGTAAATTAAAATGAATATAGACCGATCTTCGATTGATAATGGTTTGAAGGGTATGGGGAGTGGCTAGGAAAGTGGAGTTGACACGGAGATGAGATCAGCCATGATCATATTGAATGGTGGAGCAGACTCGAGAGGTTGAATTGCCCACTCCAGTTCCCAAGTCTTATGTTCTTAGCTTTATTATTCTGACTGAACAATGATGGTTTCCTGGATTGCCTGAGAATAAACACGTTGTGGTCACTCGCTAGTGAGATGGTGCCTAACGTCACTTACTGGAATTCAGGAAGGAAAATCCTATCGGTTTGATGAAATTGATGAGGATTTCAGATGTGGGTAATATCAATATCATCTTGCATTTGTAGGAATCCAATTTTTAGGAAATTGTGAATATATCAATTTCTCTCTCTTTTTTTTTCTGGATTCATTTGGAAATGTATAAACTCAGGAGGTGTGCCTACCATCTGTGACACATTTAATGCAGCCCTGAGCTGTTGACTGACTAATTATACCAGAGGCTGCCTGGAAGCATCATGATGCAGAACAGTTTGTATTGCTGTCACCTTCACAGCCCAAGACACAGCAATGTCCCTGGTGAGAAGATGCTGTGTCAGATTTCAACAGATGGCATAACTGGACAAGTTGAGTAAGTCGGCAGATGTATGGCAAATGTACTATAATGTGGATAAATGTGAGGTTATCCCCTTTGCTAGCAAAAACGGGAAGGCACAATATTATCTTGAATGGTGATAGATTGGGAAAGAAGAAGGTGCAATGAGACCTGAGTGTCCTTATACACCAGTCGCTGAAACTAAGCGTGCAGGTGCAGCAAGCGTGAAGAATGCAAATAAGATATTGGCCTCCATTGCAAGAGGATTCTCGCTTGCCTCCATTGCTCAGGCATTTGAGTATAGGAGGTGGGGTATTATGGTCAGGCTGTACAGAATGATGGTGAGGCCTCTCACAAAGTACTTTGTCCAGTTCTAGTCTGAAAGTGAGGACTGCAGATGTTGGATGTAGAGAGAGGAGGAGAACTTCAAGGTAGGCATCCTTGAAAGAACGCCTACCTTCAAGAGGTTCTCCTCCTCTCTGTACATCCAGCATCTCCAGTTCTAGTTGCCCCGTTATCAGAAGGACATTATTAAATTGGAGAAGGTTTGGAAAAGATTGACCAGGATGTTGCCGGAAATGGAGGGTTTGAGTTCTAAGGAAAGGCTGGATAGGCTGGGATTTTTTCATCGAGCGTAGAAGGTTGAGAGACGACTTTATAGGAGGTTCATAAAATATAAGGGGTTTGGAGGAAGTGCAGCAAAAGGTTACCAAACTGATTCTTGGGATGACAGGACTGACACATGAAGAGAGATTGGATCAGTTAAGACTATGGTTACTCAAATTTAGAAGAATGAAGGGGGAATAGACACAAAAATCTACAAAATTCTAACTGGACTAGACTAAATGCAGGAAATATGTTCCTGATCACCTGGAGGTCTGAACCAGAGGGTCACAGTTTAAGGGGATGGATAGGCCATTAAATCTGCATTGAGCAAAAGTTTCTTCATCCAGAGAGAGGTGACCTGGTGGAACTCTCTGCCACAGAAAGTGGCTGAGGCCAAAATGTAACGTTTTCAAGCAAGAGTTCAATGTAACCTTGAGGTCTAAAGGGATTGAATGGGTGGGGAGGAAGCATTTACGAGGATACCGACTATAGGATGATCAGTCATGATCATACTGAATGCTGGAGCAGGCTCAAAGGGCCAAATGACTTAAACCTGCTCCTATTTTCAATGTTTCATTTATCATGGTGTTGTAGGAAATTGCTGCCTATTTGAAATAAATCACATAGAAAGTCTCTGGTCTGTGGAGACAGTGGTAAGGACATATGCTAGCCATGAGTTACCCCTATGCATGATTCCATATTGGTCCACAATGACTTAGGAAGTAGCGCTCTGGTCTTTGAAATCACAAGGTTCAAGTGAGGGCTTGAACACAAATATTAAAGTTGAAACTCTAAAAGGATTGTAACACCTGACCTTTGCATGAGACATTAGATGGAGGCTATTTCTGCCTGTTTGGGTAAATATAAAATATCCAATGTCTGTGCTTTGAATAAGAGCAGGGGAGTTACCCCTCATATTCCAGTCAATCTTTATCCCTCAATCAGAATCATACAAACAGGTTGTCTAATTATTATTACGTAGCCTTAGTGAGTGCAAAGGTTTCTGAAATTTGCAATAGTTGTCAAGCATTTGGAGATGCCCTGTGGATGTGAGGAAAGCTACATAAGCTTCCATCCCTTCTTCCTCCATGCTCTCCTCTGTTGTTTCCTGTAAAACAGACAGAGAATTGAACTTCAGATTTCAGCAATAAGTTTTCTTAAGGTACTGATACACCCTGAAAATACTGGAGCTGGCTGCCACTAAAATAGCATTGCAGAAAATGACCAATGTGAGTGGACCACCACATCATGTTCAGAGATGGCAAAGTAGAAGGAAATGCAGGTAAATCTCAGAAAGCAGTTGGCAACGCAATCAGGATCACTGTATGGTCAAGGGAGGGAAATCATTGCAGACATTATTAGCATCAAAACAGCTTTATCACCCAATTTTATTTGACACATCATCTCTACAATGCCCGAGATTGTAAAGCGTTCATAAACTGTGCCCAGGCTCTCTCATTTAAATCCACCATATTTCTGTTGATGTCACAATGAGATTTTAAACACTTTCTGGAGCAGATCCAGCTATGTCGATAATGCCTCTGGTACCACGGTCTTTGCATAAAATTACAGTTAGTGCAGTTGTGCTTCATTGCACCAGCTGTGTAACATCCTACATTCCATTCTGCTTAAATGAACTCTCCTGTAAAATCTGACACCAATTTGCAAATCATTTTTCTTTGTGATTAGTTTGAGGGTTTTGCATACAGAAAACTTCAACAAAGTTTAAATGTTCATTTTAGCTTCCACAAAGATTTTTGCTTGCACATGATTTTCTTTTAAATCATTCAAAAATTTATTCCTGGTACCCTGGGACAAATCTCTGCTACTTTACTAGGGGAATGTGGAATGGTACATTATGTGATTATAGCTAATCATACAATGGGTTATAGTACAATAGCATACAGATAATAATGCATGAGGAAGGACTGTGAGGGTGAAAAGAATTGAGATGTTCCTCATTCAACAAAATAGTCCTGTAAGTTCAGTATCTCCTAATCAAACTCTTACAACTGGCTTCCTGTGCTAATCTTTTTTAAAATGTGGGGAAAACTGTGACAGCAAGTGATCAGTACCTTGTGTCCTCCTAAAGCAACAGACCAGACCTTTTCAGGTACAGCACTGCTCTCTCCAATCCAGGGAACAAGAATAAAGGAACCCAAAACTAAATCTGTTCTCCCTGCACCTGTCTGCTCACCCATTCACCACAGTCAAAATACAAAACAATCATATGAACCGTGATACATTGGAATGCCAGAACATTGAGACAGTAATACAAGACTAGAGCACAGAACAGGCCTCAATCAGAATGCTGGGCAGATACAATCTGCAGCTACATTCTGCGAAACAGGATTTGCTCAGAAGACTCAACTTAAAAAACAAAGTTTCCACAGGCGACACGTTCTACTAGATGTCAAATTCAAGAAGCCAGTGTTAGAAGACAGGAGTGGGCCCTTTAGCAGTCAGTCAATCTGAACTGGCTAACTTGACTCAGTTCCTTCGGATCAGGTCGCATCTCAGGACTACTTACTTAGTCTTTTATGCTCATTCACCTTGAGCCTACCTGCATGCTCTCAACATCTTTGAATGAGTGTTCAGCAACTACGAAAAGTAAAAAGAAAAAAAATAGTTTACAGCTCGACTGATGTTATCTCAATGTGACAGTAGATCAAGCCTTGATTTGCATGGCCAAAAGCAAATACTTCCCAGGAAGTCAGTGTTAGAGGAATGAATGGAGTTATTGGATTTTCACCACACTCACATCTTCAAGTTCCTTGAATCTGCTGCACTCAAATGTTGAGATGTTTTGATGGCAGAGATTTCTCCATTTGTGTCTGTCCAAGGTTTTTTTTCCTCTGTACTGGGGTCCAGCTTGTAATTCTGAAGTCAGCTTTCAAATAGATTTAAAATCTAAGTTTGTGATATCCTGTGGTGTGGGTACACATGCTCAGCTGTCTATAGAGCATTGCCTTTGATATCCAGAATCCTCCACCTGAGTGAGCCAACAAAGCTGAGCTCTGATAAGTTTGCTTTCAATGTTACATATGCGGCAGTTTGCAGCACCTTTAGTGCTGTCCTGCCACCTGCTATTGCAATCCGATCACAGGGTGAAGATGGAAAACTTCAAGCTGCTCTGTGGTGCCAGTAGTTGTCCATGTCTGACATGAAGAAATTATGTAGGAGCTACTACCTAGTGGACTTCGATCTTTGTATTTTAAAAGTATTTTTATTAAAAATGTTTTCAAATCTTTTACAAAAGCAACTATAAAACAATACCAAAATGCAAAAAGACAGAGATAGTACAACAGTGCCATATCACAATACTATGAAGAATAAACATGATTTGGAGATGCCGGTGTTGGACTGGGGTGTACAAAGTTAAAAATCACACACCAGGTTATAGTCCAATAGGTTTTTTTCTTTTTATAGATATTTTTATTGAAAATTTAACATGTTTTTACAAGTTTACAAAAGAAAACTAAAAAAAAGTCTAAACATTGATATACAGTTAAATCTTAAATAAATGATAACCAAAATCTATCAAACAAGAAAACAGAAATACCAAGAGAAAAAAAAGACAAAACTCAACTAACTACTCATCCAACTTACAACTAACCAGAATATATCATTAAAATTCTTACATTATTCAAGAGAAAAAAAAACCCAACGGATAACACATAAATTGAGCAGTGATTTACATGCTTGGAACGTGTTAACATCAGACCACAACAAAACCCGTATTCATGTGGGATTCTTCTCCCAGGGGGCACCAGACCAGCCATGTTCACCCTCTCAATTAAATAAAGGCTCTTGTAGGATGACCGAGATATCTGTATTTGTGTAATTCAAGAAGGGCTGCCATATTTTATGGAATAATTTGGCTTTTTCTGCTGGTGCATCATATTCGTAAGGAAGTCAGGGGGAGTATATTCCATAATTATTCTGTGCCAACTCGAAAGTCCATAAGGGCCCTCAGCCACCCAGTTTACCAATATGCTTTTCCCTGCACAGAAAGAGAGAATGGAAAATAATCTCTTCCCTGTCGTAATTTCAGATGTTCTTTATCCAATAAATGTGTCTCCTATAGGAGAGCTATATCAATCTTCTCTTTCTTGAGGTTCGATAGTATTCTCCTCCTTTCGATTGGTGAATTACTCCCCATGACATTCCAGGTGCACCATTTAATCAACCGATCATCCATAATCACCGGGCAAGTCCGAGACCCCTGGGAGAAGAAACCCTATCCAAAACATCCCGAGCATAGAGCATATAAAATTCACAAAAATAAAAGCTCTTTAATACATTCAGATCAATATAATAAAAAACTATTTCTAAATCGTAAAAAAAGGTATAAAACATATTTAAATGGAGATCTTCCTCCTTATTCCCAGGAGGCATCACTTCCTTTCCAAAAAACCCATCATAACCTCTCCCAAACAGTGCCCCACCCTTGACCCAGGCACCCCACGATGGGATAAAGAAAATTCAAGTATACTACTGAACTAGAACTAACATTTGGTTATATTTGGTAATGTTAATACCATATAGGAACATATATGACTATAATATTACAGTCTCAGCAAATAATAATCAAATATATTAATACAAAATAACAGGGGAAAACAACCCTGCTCCCAAGGACAAAGATAAAATAAGATAAGGTAGCCATCTTCCCTCCCCCATCTACATTAACTAGACCCCCTGGCCTATATATATATAAAAAAAGGGGGGAAAGAAAATCACTAAGCAAAGGATGAATAAATAAACCTTTCTTCCCACCTCCTGGAGATAATATTAAACAGTAAGGTAATACAAGGAAAAAAAGGGGGGTAAACCGGGGTGGGGGTAGGGCAAAACAACATCAATTAGCTCTTATAATTTATCTAAGAGTGTCCAAAAGTTCCTTGGCCTTCTCCGGTGATCCGAAGTTGTACAAAGACCCTTCATGGCTGAAGCGTAGTATGACTGGGTAGCGCAAGGAGCATTGAATGTTTAAATCCCTTAAACGCTTCTTTGCTTCATCAAACGCCTTCCTCTTTCAGACCAAAGCTGGGGAAAAGTCCTGAAATAACATAATCTTGAATCCTTTATAAGTCATGGCTTGGGGATCTTTCCCAAGATTCTTGGAGGCTTCCAAGAGCATCTGCCTCACCTTATAGCTCTGCAGCCGGAACAAGACTGGGCGGGGACGCTGGTTCGAGCCAGGCCCGCGTATTGTAACCCAGTTAGCCCAGGAGGGGGAAGCTGGGAAAATACAGATATGATGACTGGTGCTCCTAGGGATTCCACCCTTACCTGGCCTGATCCAGCCTCCAGATTTAAAAGCTGTGGAAGCCACTGTACAAAGAAACTTGTAAACTGGCCTTCTTCTTCCCATTCGGGAAGGTCTAGCAAACGAATATTTTTTCGACGACCTCGATTGTGATTCTCTAAGGTCCGGACTTGCTGCTCGAGAGTCCGGACCCGATCCACGGCCGATTCTGCAATGGCCTCGGAAGTCGCGGCCTTTAGCTCCGCCCCTCCAACTCGGTATTCATTTTCTTTGATGTCTCGGCCGTGGTTTTTTTTAGATTAGATTAGATTAGATTAGATTACAGTGTGGATACAGGCCCTTCGGCCCAACAAGTCCACACCGACCCGCCGAAGCGCAACCCACCCATACTGTACATTTACCTGGCCAATTCACCTGACCTGCACATCTTTGGACTGTGGGAGGAAACCGGAGCACCCGGAGGAAACCCACGCAGACACAGGGAGAATGTGCAAACTCCACACAGTCAGTCGCCTGAGGCGGGAATTGAACCTGGGTCTCAGGCGCTGTGAGGCAGCAGTGCTAACCACTGTGCCACCGTGCCGCTCACTGTGCCACCCGTGTTTTGTAGCACGGCTGAGAATGAATTCCATTGACTTCGTGATTCTTCAATGAAAGCATCGATCTTTGCATCGGGTTTGGAGAATATTTCCGCGAGGCTCGCCACTGTAGGTAAGTCCCCCAGGGCGGCTGCGGATGCCTCTGCTGCAGCTGGGGAGGGTGGGGGAGGGGCTCCTGCCTGCTGAGAACTGTGGGCTCCTTTCCCCCTAGTCATTTTTACAGGAGACTGAACTGTTTAAATTTAGTACTGAACCACTAATTACATTAAGTAAAAACTATTTTAAATGATTTGGGAGTATGGTGGAGGAGGGTGGCCCACTTTGCCTAGGTCTTGGAAGGAGCACTATAGACTCAGTCTTGCTGAGTCACTACCATCTTGGAACTCTCATCCAACAGGTTTAATTGGAAGCACACTAGCTTTCGGAGCGATGCTCCTTCATCAGGCTACCACCTGATGAAGGAACGTCACTCCGAAAGCTAGTGTGCTTCCAATTAAACCTGTTGGACTATAACCTGGTGTTGTGTGATTTTTAACTATGAATAATAAACGATCTACTATTCTACTAGAACAAATGTATCTACTTGACTTAAACTAAACTACAATCAAATTAAATAAAAGTTAAATTAAGTTGAATTCAAATTAAATTAGATTACATCTCATTACTTTATTCTATTTCACTCACCTCGCCTCCACTGAAGCTCCCATCCCTAGGAGCACCAGTCATCATATCTGTATTTTCCCAGCTTCCCCCTCCCAGCGCCCCACGGGTCACCCAAACTGACTCCAACAGCTATCTCACGGCCCTGATCAATGCTGGCGATAAGTCTGCATCTATATAATTTAGAAAGGGCCTCCAGATCTTAAAGAACTGCGCTGTTTTATGGTGCACCATTTTTTAAGATCATCTTGGGGGAGATGCTCCATCACCAGACTGCGCCATCCCATAAGACCTGGGAGTTTTTCCAATGTTCATTCATTATAATGTTCTTCCTTGCACAGTACGTAAGAATGTTACACAGTCTCTTCCCGTGCTCCCCCAGAGACGGCAAGTTTGGCAACTCAGAAGAAGAAATACCAGATCCACATTGACTTCAATTCCCAGGATTTCCTTCAGCTTCCTTACTATGGCACTCCAGTATCTCCGGATCTTATAACATGATCAAAAGCAGTGTGTCAGAGTGCCTATACTAATTTTATATTTGGGGCATCTTGGAGACGCTCCTCACTTTAACTTAGCGAGCCTCTTTGGAGCCATATGAGCCCTGTGTAAAATCTTCATGATAGAGGACGGGAAAAGTTTCTGGCTGTAACAGCTGCTCCTTTTTTTGAGGCATTTTAGGTGTTGGAGGTGATTTCCTCGAATTCCAGGAGCAGCAATTAATGTTTTATATGCTGTTGCATTGTTTTGGAACTTTGGGAAAAAAGTCAAAACAACAGCAGTTTTAAAAGGGAGAAGAGCAGACAAAGGAAGCACATGGTGAGGACAGTGCAGGAGAGAGAGAGCCTCACAGTTACTGCCTTTGCTGTTTTTGAATTCATGTATCGGTGGACATCAGAGTGCATCTGGGAAAATTAACAAACAGTGAATTTCACAACTAATCTTGGAGGAATCTGTTTGGCGAAGTTCACAACACAGACTCAGATAAGTTAATTGTTGTTTTAAGTCTGTCCAATAGTAAGGCTGCAGTAATGAGTACAGTGGGTTCTTTCTTGATTATATGTTTTGTGGAGATAAGTCTCTTGATTAAACTTAAAATATAAGCCATAACTATTAATTTAACCTGGGGCAGTATTTTGTCGAGAAATAAGACAGTGTTATTTTCTGGGTCTGTAGATTGTGAAGGAGCAAAAATGGCCTTTGCAGTGAGATGTACTTCTTGTCAGATGTGGGAGTTTAAAGAGAGTTTAAGGGTTACTGCGGATTATATCTGCCGTAAATGCTGTTGGATGCGAACCTTGTCAGATTGAGTGGATCGATTGGAGAGACAGTTCGAAGCGATGAGGAATTTGCAACAGCAACAGTATGTGATGGATAGCAGGTATAGGAAGGGGGGAAAGTCTCAGATACAGTCACATAGATGAGTTAACTCCAGGAAGGGTAAGAGAGGTCGGCACCTAGGGCAGGAATCTTTTGTGGATATACCCATTTCAAACAGGTATGCTGTTTTGGAAAATGTAGGGGGTGATGGATTCTCAGAGGAACGTCCCACGAACAGCCAAGTTTCTGGTCTTGAGATGGCTCCAATGCAACGAGGCGTACATCAGCTTCCAAGAGATCAATTGTGTTAGGGGATTCTGTAGTCTGAGGAACAGATAGACGTTTCTGCAGAGAAAAAGCAGAATGGTGTGTTGTTTCCCTGGTGCCAGGATCAAGGATGTCTCAGAGAGGGTGCAGAATGTTCTCACGGGGGAGAGGGGCCAGAAAGAGATCATTGTCCACATTGAAGCCAACGATATAGGAAGGGAAAAGGTTGAGATTCTGAAGGGAGATTACAGAGAGTTAGGTAGAAATTTAAAAAGGAGGTCCTCAAGGGTAATAATATCTGGATTACTCCCAGTGCTACAAGCTAGTGAGGGCAGGAATAGGAGGATAGAGCAGATGAATGCATGGCTGAGGAGCTGGTGTATGGGAGATGGATTCACATTTTTGGATCATTGGAATCTCTTTTAGGGTAGAAGTGACCTGTACAAGAAGGACGGATTGCACCTACATTTGAAGGGGACTAATATACTGGCAGGGAAATTTGCTCGAACTGCTCAGGAGGATTTAAACTAGTAAGGTGGCGGGGGTGGGACCCAGGGAGATAGTGAGGAAAGTGATCAATCTGAGACTGGTACAGTTGAGAACAGAAATTAGTCAAAGAGTCAGGGCAGGCAGAGACAAGGTAGGATGAATAAATTAAACTACATTTAATTTGCCCTCATCTTGCCTCATTATCCACCAAGCTTTCACTGTACTCAAAACGATTGGGCTCTTACACTGTTCGGTCACAGATTTCAGCTTATCCATGAATAATAGATTAACTAAGGGATATCTCTACTGTGAGGCTTCAACAGCAGGCCAAATCGATCCCGAATCCCCCCCTGTAACCAGTCACCCACATATGACAACAAGGCGTTTATTCCACCCACCACCCCCCCACCCCCACTTTATGTATAGCCACTCCTCTACTTTTAGAGCTAAAGGAGGAGAAGAATACCCTCCCATAAACCCCCTGCTACAGCCTCAGATGTTCCTAATCAGTTAAATGCTTCTCCTGCAGCAGGGCAATGTCAACCCTTTCCTTCCTAAGGCTTGAAAGCACCTTATTTCTTTTAATGGGCAAATGGCTCCCTTTTACATTCCAGGTACACCATCTAAACAGATCACTAGCCATGGTCATCCAGGGCAGCCAGTGGTTTGCCAAGAGGAGGAAGATTATCTGAGGTGCAGCGAGCAAAAATAAATTAACTCTATGAAGTCTAAAAACTACTCCAATGAAAACTACCATAACTAAAAAAACTAACCACTACATTTAACTTAAACAAACACCCAAATAAACTCCAATTCACTAGAGATCTCCCCACTTGCCCATTGGGGACACTCCTCCCAATCCTTGCGACCAGGGGCGACATGGTGACTCAGTGGTTAGCACTGCCATCTCTCAGAACCAGGGACCCGCATTCAATTCCAGCTTCAGGTGACTGTCTGTGTAGAGTTTGCACATTCTCCCTGTGTCTGTGCGGGTTTGCTCTGGTTTCTTCCCACAGTCCAAAGATGTACAGGTCAGGTGAATTGGCCATGCTAAATTGTGCATAGTGTTAGGTGTATTAGTCAGAGGGAAATGGGTCTGGGCGGGTTACTCTTCGGAGGGTTGGTGTGGAATGTTGGGCCGAAAGGCCTGTTTCCATGCTGTAAGGGAATCTAATCATCCTGACTCAGTCCCAGGCAATTCGCAAACAAAAAGAACATGTTATTTACATTCCTGAGAGTTAACACCCACTCCTCTCCACACCTCTTCTCCATACATCTTCACCACAGATATAGCCACCCCTAATCCAGAAAAGGACAGCAAAAAAAAAACCCAAAACAATGCGCAACTGACCAAAATGTTAAATAAATCAGGTTTTACACCAAGGCAGTACAGAATCCATCAGACTGATAACCATAAAACAGGAGAGAGAAAGAAAGAAAAGGGGCAGAGAAAGTAAAGCAAAACTGTACCATTGTTCATAATGGTGCCACTTCCCCCCTCCAACCTGAGTCCTTCATTTCAAAGAGTTCAAAAAGTCCTTTGCCTTTTTGCCGAATCAAAATTATAGATTGCCTCTCTGTAAGCGAAACACAACACTGCTGAGTACCTCAAGGAATATTGAATGTTTAGGTCCCTTAATTTCCTCTTGACTTCATCAAATGCTTTCTCTTCTTAATTTATGGCTCCAGAGAAGTCTTGAAAGAACATTATTCTTCGGCCTATGTATATTAAAGCCTGTGGATCTCTTCCCAGTCTTCTTACTGTTTCAATCATTAACTGTTTTTCTTTACAGTGCTGGAGTTGCACTCGGACCGGGCAGATGCGCTGATCCGATCCAGAGCTGTACATTGTGATTTGGTGGGCCCATTCCACACTCACCAGGCCCGACTCTACCTCCAGCCCCAGGAGCTTCGGAAGCCACTTCTCCAAGAATTCACCGAGGTTCTCGTTTTCCTCCCGCTCCGGGAGACCCACGAGCTGTAAGTTTTCCCTCTAATTTTTATTTTCCAGGTCATCCACTTGTTCCTGAAGGACCCGAACCTAGTCTTCCAGCTTTTGGATCCGTCCTCCTGAGACCTCCGCCCTGATCTCTGATGCTGCAGTCCTCTGCTCAACTGCTTCCATTCTTTGGTCCAGTGTTTGAATCTCCTGCTCATGCTTCTTCGGCATGGCATATACCGGCTCCAGCGCTGCCTCAATCTTTTCTCAGAGTTAAGCAAACTCCGAGAGTAAATACTGCTGACTCATTAAAACCAAAGGGGCCACCCCAGTAGGGAGTGCCCTGTCTGCTGTATCCCTTTATTCACCTTCACTCTCATCCTAGACCTGTCAAATCTCAGTTTTAGCAGCTCTAGATGTTTGTCAACTTTATATCATCAATGGTTAGCGGGGGGGGGGGTGGTGGCTAAAGGTCCACCTTGCCCCGGTATGGCACAGAGCCCAGCACAGCAGACCTTTCCCACTGCCACGACCATGGATCTCCTCAATCACTGTTCTTAGATAAAGCCTTTGCTCATCTCCAGGTTTATGACATTGATCATCTATTTAGGGCAGCCATATTTGTACCGGACTATCCACAAGCCTTCCCAAACTTGGCCAGTTCACCAAACATTGTAGAGAGATCCTTATTCTATTTGTGAGGCTTTTCTTCAAACTGAAGTACTGAAAAGATCATGTCTGCTATTCCCTTACCTGCACAGAATATAGGCTGTGACTAGGCACAGAATCAATAAGGGGTGTGACAATGCAATTAAGAATAAGCCTTGCAAGAACTTCTCATTGTTTCACAGATGGACTTTCACTCTTTTTGATTTGTAGAGATAAATTTTAGAGGTATCCTTGTAGCCACTAAAAATCAGAGATTGCCCATTTTAAAAAACAGTGATCAGGTGAAATCTTTTCTCTCAGAGGATTGAGAATCATCAGAGCTCTCTTCCTAAAAATGTGATAGAAACACAGTCCTTGAATACTTCTAAGGCAATGGTACTTTCTGGTTAAGCATGGAAGTCAAAGGTCATTGGGATAGGTGGGATTTGGGATGAGTCGTGATTTTATTGAAAGGCAGAGCAGGCTCAAGGATCCGAATGGCCAATGGTCCTTGTTCACATAGTCAGAAATTGTCTTGATGGATATCACCCTAAATTCAGATAAAGCAGAAGGCACTACTCCGTCTCTTAACCATGTGAGCATTTCCATACTTGAATATTTCAGGTGGAATGTCATCAGCTTCTGAAAACCTGCTCATTAAGAGCTGCTCTGTAGCCTTCCTGGCTACTGCTGAAGAAAAGCTTGAGAGCAAGCTGTTCCAGAGTGTGTGCTGTGGAAATGATTCTAGCAGGTGATAGGACAAGAAGTTGCTTTTAACAAGGTGAGCTGTGAAGTTAATAAGACTGGCAGAAAGTAATAACCTCCATTCATAGGCATCTCACCACTCCCTGGAGAGAATCTCATCTCAATGCCTGGAACCCTTTAGGAAAATTAAACCCGTTGCTCCCAACACCGAAAGATCTTGTCAAACTTCACATTCAATTCTCTCAGCCTTCACAGAATCACAGCCCCTGGATTTCAGGTTCCTATAAGATTCTATCCAATTAGTCTGTGGAGGGAAGCTAATTTCTCATGGAGCACTAAGTCATTGGAACACTTCTGTCATGTGGGAGTAGCCTTATGGGAAGGTAAGGGGTGATAACAGCCACCCTGGAAAAAAAATAGAATAAGCACTTGGTGACTGGAAGGTTGTTTGGGTGTAACATGTGCATTAGAGACAGGCACCTTCTTCCCATTGCACTAACCAGCAACATTGAGATGCATCGATCCCAATGTATTAGTCTTCAGTCTCAGGTTTCTATATCTGATCATGACAGATTCAGAGCCTAATTGTTCAATATCAGCCTTATTATTTCAAGCTGCTTCACATAACACAGGAAATGAAACAGCTAATTCAGTTTTCAGGAAGTTATATTTGTAAATTATAAAAGTACAGGAAAGGGAAAGAAGTAAGCCATAAATTTGGTTTTACTTATTCATGGGGGCGTGGGAGTCGCTGGCTGGGCGAGCATTTATTTCCCATCTCTAATTTCCCTTGAGAAGGTGGTTGAGATCTGACTTCTTGAACCATTCTAACCATGGGATTAGTGTGTGTCTTCACAGAGATGTACTCTGTGAAGAGTGAGTGTTGAAGAAAGTAGATTGAAGTACAGTCAATTGGGCTTAATCAAACTTAAAGAACTAATATTTTGATTTGATTTGTCCTGCATGAGATCTAACAAGTTACACACGCCAGCATATTCTCAACTATATGGATCACAAGGTTTCTGGCTCAACCACTGATGTTAAGGGTAATTTTTGCAAAGTCAGCCAGAATGGTAGCAAATTAAATGCAGTGATTGCAGTAATAAATTCTTCTTGCCTTGCCTTGTCAACCTCTATTTGCAACCAGTTTGATAACAAGCACAAGCCAATGTTTGCTCTACCACCTCTATGTCAGCTCTTTTGTTTGATTTTTTCTTGTATCCACATTATATACAAGTCTTTGAGTTATACAATGATGGTAGTCGATTGCAATTTATAATGAGACAATTTGCATAACTGCTGTAATTTGGACTTTGTGACAAGGGTTTGAGCTTCACCGAGAATTCTGCAACTTTCACAGCACAAATAGGGCTTGTGCCAAGTCAAAAGAAAATCAATACTTGTTTTGGAATTTTTTTTTACAAAGATGGGAGACTATGATTAAGGAGATTTATGACACTTGGACCGTTTCTACCAGAGCAGCAAATGCCAACAAAAAAATTTGATGGAGGTTTTTAAAATTTATATTGGGTTATGACAGGATGAATAGAGAACAAATATTTCTATTAGATGGGAAGTCATTGTTTCATGGTCATCAATTTAGAGTTGCCACTAAAGAGGCTAGGAGAGAAATTGGAAGACATTTACACTCAATGGTTTTGACAATGGATTGCTTTTGCCAAAGGTAATAATTAAAGCACAGGCTGTGTCATTTCTTAATGGAGAAAGTGGATAAATATTTGAAGCTGAATGAAATGCAGAGCAGAGGAACTGGACAGGGAACTGCAGTTGGTTTTAGGTGCTGCAAGAGCAGATAGCAGACATAATACACCAAATTGTGATCTTTTATAGTGTAGATGTCTAAATCTGCATCTGTGAAAATTCATTATCTGGATTCTACAGAAGTATAGGCTAATCTTAACTGCCAGAAATTAATATGTTGGATCAAGTCCAATTCAAAAAATGTGAAACAGGAAGCCTATTCTGCCAGGAAGTTCATGCCCACTTCCAGTTTGAATAGAAGTGGCAAGGGTGTGTATGACTAATCTGTTTGTAGGATCCTGGTTGGTCCTTTAAAACAGCCAACTGTCTTCACTTTAACAATCATTCTATTTTTAATTTCCAAGTCTCAGAAAACCCCAGCATGTGAAAATAGACTGGAAGAGTTGAACTAATTGGTGAGCATCCTTGTATCATTGCTTGTGGGCCAAGAGGAGTTGGATAGTGTATTGGAAGAGGAGGTTTTTATGTTTGGTCTGGCCACAGTCTGGTAGCAGATGGCATCACTTTCCATATATTGACCCTTAGCCGAACCCAATTAATCAAGTGTCAGCAGCAAACATTTTGTTCCCTGCTTGTAGCTGCTTCAATATGATTGGAACACAAAAACCAAGCTTGCATTAATATTTTTCCCCATCCCAATGTCTCCCCAATGTTGGGGAAGTTCTGCAACATGTGATGATGTCACATTGGTATTTGATAAAATGACTCAATGAGCACTGTGGAGAGGTCTGGTTTTGGAGGCCACTCAATGCAGAAGGGCTTTCTCTCAGACCTACAAACTGCCCATTAAAACACCACACCCTTTCACCTCCCCCAGAATCTCTATGGTTCCCCTAAACCCCCACCGTCAACTCCAATCCCAAGCAGCAACAGCCTCTCCTGAACAAATCCCATGCACAGAAGCAACACATCTCTCCTGTATTGTGATTCAATCTCATCCTTCAATGGGATCCTTTCACCTACAACTGGACCTTGGCCCCACTGGAAGGCCTTGCTGTCCTAAGTTAGTTAAGCCTACAACATTAGGCTACAGCTATCTGGCAGGGTCTCCAACTTGTTAAGCAAGTTGCCTGTGGAAACCATTTGTGAGGAGGGGGCGATGGGGTGGTAGAAGAGGTGGAGAAAGAATGAAGCACATTTTTAAACTACAGGACCTCTGGAAACCCACTGTCAGATTTTATTGAATGAACTTAGTCATTGGGAAAATGGCACTGCTTCATCGTGATGTTTTGAGAGCTGTCTCCATACATTATTCTTACATTCTTATAATCATTCTGCTCTACTAATCCTCAATTTTAAGTCTATTGGAATGACTAATAATGTTCTCTTAAACCTACTCTCAGGTTTGAAGATTCTCTGACTGACAAGGCCCTATTACCAATGATGGATGCAAAACCAGATGATCAGAGCCTACCAGCTTCTCGCAAGCCCAACCTCCCAGTGGAAACCCAGAACCGATGTTCAACCGGCATGGGAACAAGACCTGACCCCATAGCGACCTGACATTGAGAAGGCCTGACCTAATCAATCTCAAGACCTCCCACTCCCCCAACCCCCCACCAACAAAAAACAGTAAGAATCGGCAACAACACCTCCTCCGTGACAATCCTCAACACTGGTACCGAGCAAAGCTGCGTATTCAACCCCCTACTGTACCCCTTACACACCCACAACAGTGGCCAAATTCTGCCCCAATTCTATTTACAAGTTTGCCATTGTAGGTCAGATCTCAAACAACAATGAGACAGTACCAGAGATTGAGTGCTTGGAGACATGTGCAAAGACAATCTCTCCATCAACGTCAACAAAATGAAGGAGCTGGTCTTTGACTTCAGGAAGCAGAGTGGAGGACACCCCCCTATTTACATCAACAGTGCTGAGGTGGAGATGGTCGAGAGCGTCAAGTTCCTAGGAGTGTTGATCACTAAAAATCTGTCCGGGTTCACCCATGTCAACGTAACAGTCAAGAAAGCATAACAACACCTCTATGTCTTCATGAGGCTACGGAAATTCAGGATGTCCAAAAAGACTCTTACCAATTTTTATAGGACACTTTCTATGGTGCATCTATCTGGGTTCATCACAGCATGGTATGACAACAGCTCTTCCCGAGACCACAAGAAACTACAGAGCGCGGTGAATACAGCCAAGTCCATCACACAAACCTGTCTTCCATCCATTGACTCCATCTACACTTCTTGTTACTGTAGCCAACATAATCACAGGCCCCTCGCACCCCAGTTATACTCTTCTACCCTCTACCATCAGGCAGAAGATATAAAAGTTTGAATATGCATGTGAGCAGATTCAAGAACAGATTCTTCCCCACTGTTATTAGACTTTTAAACAGCCCTTTCAAATGTTAATGTTGAAATTTGTCTCTCCGTACCTTCTCTGTAAAACTGTGCTCCGCACTCTGTCCTGTTGTGCTGATGCACTTTGTATGGTATGATCTGCCTGTAGAGCATGCAAAACAACACTTTTCATTGTATCTCAGTACATGTGACAACAAAGCAAATCAAAAATTTGGTTTGAGTGAGCCACCAGGCTAAAGTTCGTGATTAGGCTTTACTTTATCAGACAATTGAATACTGGATATGGCAGATCGGAAAGATAGATTCTGAAATCAGTTAAGCAATTGGGATAAAAATCTAGAAAAGATCAGCTTTTGCACATGTCGAGTGATTTTATTTTCCCCCTGAATGTTGCACACAGCTCTTTGGCCCGAATGGATAAGTGAATATCAATAACAGTCAAGCATGAGAAAAGTAACAACCTGAAAAATAACCCGCACAACTAGCTCTGAAAAAACAAACTATCAGTCAAGGCTGGAGTCACCCTGAGTGTAGAACATGGCATGTGAGAGCAGGGAGTCAACTGAGTTTTGCAACTTAACCTATGGGTGTAGCCAATATTCCTTCCCTGATATTACATGGAATCAAACATAACTACTGGAAATCCTGTCGGGGAAATGCAAATGTCAGAGGTGCCAAATTGTTAGACTATTTTTAGGAGGCTTCTGGGGGATTAGTCATCCAGAAAGTTGAATTTTTATATTAAAAAAGTCAGGAATTCTGGCTAACTTTAAACACTATCTATTGATGGATTCAAAAATAAAGGAAAAACAAAGTTGACTCATGTTTTGAACGAACTAACTACAACTGCACATACAAGAAAAAGGCTACTTTAACATATCCACCTCTCCCCACTTTCTTTCAGACAACTGATCCTCCTCCAACCATCCAATTTATGGTGATGCTCCTCTCCCACTTCCATCTATTAATTCAAAGGCTTTTCTTGATATTTGCCCCCCAATGCGGCCATTGTGCACTCTCCAGTATGTCTGGGACGATATCAGTCTGCCTGACCCTCCCTTCCAAGGTGATACTGTTCTCCTCCTTTCATCCCACCAAAGAGACATTCTTGACCCATCCAGTTCAAGATCATGCATTCTTCACCTCACTTCACCTTACTTCTTCCATGCCACCAGTTCAAACTAGAGTCTTCCAGTCCTCTAATTAATGCTATATCCTCTTCTCCCTCCCTGAATGCCTGTATTCTCCAGCATTTCTCTCTTTCTCAGTAGAAATGGTGCCCTTTCTGTCTCTATCCAAAAGCATAGTTCACAACCTTACCCCTTCCCTTTCCCACTAAAGCACTACTCTCAGCTCCTGTCCCTTTAGCTGTCTCTTTTAGTTTCTCGCTGCCTCTCCTCATTTCTGCCTCATTTAGCACGAGTTGAATAAATGAGAAAGTTCTAGATCACTGGGTCTTGGGACTTCATTTACATCAGGAGAAGTGTGCTGTAGATACTTGCTGAGTTTTCTCTGTTATATCACCAGCAAAAGATCAAGCAATCCCACAAACAATAGGTCTGATTTAAATTCGGCATACTTGCCAGATCCACCCATGAATTATTATGGATAACTAAACAACTAATAGGAGAAGACAGATCCACAAATATCCCCATTCTCCACAGTGAAGGAGCCCAGTATACTAGTGCAAAAGACAAAACTGAAGCATTTACATCCATCTTCAGCACGTGCTGAGTGATGACCTATCTAGCGATGAAGAAATGATCAAGAAATAGCTGAAGGCACAAGAGACTGCAAGAGCTATGTACCCTGACAACAATAATAAGACTTGTATTCAGAACTAACCATTCCACCAAACCAAACCATTCTAGTACAGCTACAGATCTGATATTTACCATGAAATCTGGAAAATTGTATTTGTGTGTCCTATCCATACACAGTAGAAATCCAACCTGGCCATTTATCACCCCAACAGTCTACACTCAATCATCAAAGTGTTTGATGGGGCCATTGACAATGCTGTCAAGCAGCAGTTAGAACATAAAACATAGAACAATACAGCGCAGAACAGGCCCTTCGGCCATCAATGTTGCGCTGACCTATGAACTATTCTCAGCTCATCCCCCTACACTATCCCATCATCATCCATGTGCTTATCCAAGGATTGTTTAAATCTCCCTCATGTGGCTGAGTTAACTACATTGGCAGGTAGGGCATTCCACACCCTTATCACTCTCTGATAAGAACCTGCCTCTGACATCTGTCTTAAATCTATCACCCCTCAATTTGTAGTTATGCCCCCTTGTACAAGCTGACGCCATCACCCTAGGAAAAAGACTCACTACCCACCCTATCTAATCCTCTGACCATCTTGTATGTCTCTATCAAATCCTCTCTTAGCCTTTTTCTTTCCAAGTCTCTCAGCCTTTCCTCATAAGACCTTCCCTCCAGACCAAGCAAAACATCCTGGTAAATCTCCTCTGCACCTTTTCCAAAGCTTCCATATCCTCCCCGAAATATAGCGACCAGAACTGTACACAATATTCCAAGTGCGGCTGCACTAGCGTTTTTTATAGTTGCAGCATAATATTGCGGCTCCGAACCCAATCCCTCTGCCAATGAAACCTAACACACCGTATGCCTTCTTAACAGCACTAAGGTGGCAACTTTCAGGGATCTACGTACATGGCCACCAAGGTCCCTCTGCACATCCACACGACCACTAATCTTTCCATTGACCCAGTACTTTGTCTTCCTGTTATTCTTCCCAAAGTGAATCACCTCACATTTAGGTGCATTGAACTCCATTTGCCACCTCTCAGTTACTGAGCAATAACTTGCTCACTAACACTCAGTTTGATTTCTGCCAGGACCACTCAGCTCCTGATGTCATTGCAACCTTGGTCTACAAATTGGCTTAACTCTAGAGGCAAGGTGAGAGTACCTGTCCTTGACATCATGGTCACATTTAATTGAGTTTACCACTAAGAATCCCTAGCAAACTGAAAGAAAAATGCTAATATTGAAAATCTGAAATAAATAGAGAGTACTGGAGAAACAAAGCAGATTTGGCAGGATCTGTGGAAAGGGAAACCGGAGTTAATGTTTTGATCCCAGTCTGTCTTCTTCAGAACTCAAAAATCACTCGGAGATGGGGGGTAAGTTTTCCAAAAGGTCAGTACAAAGGAAGATGGTGCTGGTTGTTGAAGGTCAATAATCTCAATCCCATCACTGGACAAATTCCCCCAGGGTAATATCCTAGACCCAACCATTTTCAGCTGCTTAATCAATGACACTTGCTCCATCATAAAGTCAGAAATGGGATGTCTGATGATTTCACAAAATTTCTGCATCATTCAAGACTCCTCAGGTCCTGAAGTAGTGTGTATCATATACAGCAAGGCCTGAATAACATTCAGGTTTGGGTTAAATGGAAAGTCATTTTCACATATACAGGCATTGACCATCTCCTCAAAAAGAGAGAGAATCTAACCATTGCCCTGAACATTCAATCGTACTATCATCTCTGAATCACTCACTATGTTCATCTTCGGGGTTACAAAAACTGAACTGGACTAGCCGTATAGCCGCTGTGCCAAATGTGAGTCATAGGTTAGGAATTTTACAACAAGTAACTTACCTAACTCCCCAAAATGCCCAACATCCACAAGGCACAAATTAGGAGTTTGACAGAATACCATGTACTTGCCTGGATGAGTGCAGTTCCAACACTCAAGAAATTTGATACCATCCATGACAAAGTAGCCCAAAGTTTGTGAGAAGATCTGTAGCTCGGGTGCTCGTTGTTGTGGTTCTGTTCGCCGAGCTAGGAATTTGTGTTGCAGACATTTCGTCCCATATCTAGGTGACATCATCAGTGCTTGGGAGCCTCCTTTGAAGCGCTTCTGTGTTGTTTCCTCTGGCATTTATAGTGGTTTGTCTCTGCCGCTTCCGGTTGTCAGTTCCAGCTGTCCGCTGCAGTGGCCGGTATATTGGGTCCAGGTCGATGTGTTTGTTGATAGAATCTGTGGATGAGTGCCATGCCTCTAAGAGTTCCCTGGCTGTTCTCTGCTTCGCTTGTCCTATAATAGTAGTGTTGTCCCAGTCGAACTCATGTTGCTTGTCATCTGCATGTGTGGCTACTAAGGATAGCTGGTCGTGTCATTTCGTGGCGAGTTCGTGTTCATGGATGCGGATCGTTAGCTGTCTTCCTGTTTGTCCTATGTAGTGTTTTTTGCAGTCCTTGCATGAGATTTTGTACACTATGTTGGTTTTGCTCATGCTGGGTATTGGGTCCTTTGTCCTGGTGAGTTGTTGTCTGGGAGTGGCTGTTGATTTGTGTGCTGTTATGAGTCCTAGTGGTCGTAGTAGTCTGGCTGTCAGTTCAGAAATGTTCTTGATGTATTGTAACGTGGCTAGTGCTTTGGGTTGTGACATGTCCTCATTCCGTTATCTTTCCCTTAGCCATCTGATGATGAAATTGCGGGGGTATCCGTTTTTGGTGAATACATTGTAGAGGTGTTCTTTTTCCTCTTTTTGCAGCTCTGGTGTGCTGCAGTGTGTTGTGGCCCTTTTGAACAGTGTCTTGATGCAACTTCTTTTGTGTGTTGGGGTGGTTGCTTTCGTAGTTCAGGACTTGGTCTGTGTGTGGTTTTCCTGTATACCTTTGTGGTGAAATCTCCGTTAGGTGTTCTCTGTACCATCACGTCTAGGAATGGGAGTTGGTTGGCCTTTTCTTCCTCTCTAGTGAATCGGATTCCTGTGAGTGTGGCATTGATGATCCGGTGTGTGTTCTCTATTTGTTGTCTGTTCTGTATGTCCAGCAGGTTGGCTATTGTTTCTCTGGCTGGAATTCCTAGAGGCATGGCATTCATCCACAGATTCTATCAACAAACACATCGACCTGGACCCAATATACCAGCCACTGCAGCAGACAGCTGGAACTGACAACCAGAAGTGGCAGATACAAATCACTATAAATGCCGGAGGAAACAGAAGCGCTTCACAGGAGGCTCCCAAGCATTGAGGATGTCACCTAGACAGGGGACGAAACGTTTGCAACACAAATTCCCAGCTTGTCGAACAGAACCACAACAAAGTAGCCCACTTGATTGGCACCCCATCCACTACTTCCATATTTGATCTTCAGTGGCAGCATTGTGTTTATCCATGAGATATACTGCAGCAACTCGCCAAGGTTCCTTCTGCAGCGAGTTCCAAAGCTATGATCTCTACCTCCCGAAGGACAAGGACAGCTTGGGAACAGTGCCACATTCAACTTTCCCTTCAATCATATCATCCTGACTTGAAATTATATCATAATTCCCTGGCTGTTGCTGGGTCAAAATCTTGGAAACACCTTCCTAACACTGCAATAGGTTTACCCTAACTCCCATCCCCCAAGGATTGTAGCAGTTCAAGAAAACAGCTTACCACTGCCTCCTCTTGGCAATAAGGGATGGCAATAAATGCTGGCCTAGCAGTGATGTCAACATCCCATTAGTGGCTATGCAAAAAATAAAATCTGAATTTTGGGTTACTATACTGCTGGCAGAAGTCCTTTGATAAGTCTTACAGAATGTGGAATTGACCTTAAGGGTGACTGGGAAAGGATGGAGAAACTAAAATCAGGATAAGGAAGCATTTAGGAACAGCATTTGCTCTCAGGACAACTGGTTAGGTTGTGTGAAGCTGTTTCTATGTAGTTAGACAGATATTAATCAACTGCATTTGAGGAAAGTATTTTTTAGGAAAAGGTGTATCCATCATTTAAAAATACAAAATCAGTTGCCTGTTTCAGGCATGGATCTAGGACCATTTTTTTGCTTTTACTAATATAGCAGATGCACCTCCATGTTGGTCTGTTTAGTATTCATTTTATACTTGTAAACAGCAGATCATTGTCAAATTTCTCATCTTGTATTCTTGCTCCCAACTAATAGTTACCGATTTGAAAACATACAAAAATGAATACT
This sequence comes from Chiloscyllium plagiosum, assembly GCF_004010195.1. Classification (NCBI taxonomy): domain Eukaryota; kingdom Metazoa; phylum Chordata; class Chondrichthyes; order Orectolobiformes; family Hemiscylliidae; genus Chiloscyllium; species Chiloscyllium plagiosum. The sequence goes on from NC_057736.1 coordinate 21,851,394, forward strand.
GGGGAAGACAACTCCGACTGCAACTCAAAATCAAGTGATTTATTGACACCTATGGAGTGTTTAACCTAATTAAACTAATGGGACTAGGTCATGTAGGGGATTAAAATCTGGTAAATATGTTTCCTGACCCAAAACCTGTCTTCAACCTGGCCACTTCTGATTTTAACTGAGGTGGGAAGGTGCACAGGAGGTGATCCAAGGACGTATGTTCGAACTTTAAACATGTCACAGAGGAGGGGACATGTATTAGATAGTTTCCCTAACCAACCTGTTCAGAGATGCTATCATACACCTCTGAAGCAGAAGGGACTTGAATCCATGCCTCCTAGTCCAGAGATAGGGACACTAACACTGCACCATACGAGATCGCAGGGTGACTCTAAGATTTCAACCCTAACACAGTCAGCTGGGTTTTCTGAACATCACTGTTGTGACCTTTCACATTCCATAGAATTCCTATGATGTGGAACCAGGCCTTTCGGCGCATCGAACCCACACCGACCCTCCAAAGAGCATCCTGCCCCAGATCCACCACTCCACCCTATCCCTGTAGCCCTGCGTTTCTCATTGCTAACCCACTTAGCCTGCACATCCCTGGACACGATTGGGCAATTTAGCATGGCACATTCCTGGACTTTGGGAGGAAAGCAGAGCACTCGGAGGAAGCCCACGCAGACGCAGGGAGAATGTTTGTGTGGAGTTTGCACAGTCAACTGAGGGTGGAATGGAACCCAAGTGCCTGGCGCTGTGGGGCAGCAGTGCTAACCACTGAGCCACCGTGCCGCCCCTTCAACGTTGATCATGTTTGGTGATTTTTGACATTTTACCACAAAGAAAAGAATTGGAAAAGTCACCAAGTCCAAAAAAACAAGCTAAAGGTGACTGGAGCTGAGCAGGAGAAAACAGAGAGCAGCCTGGGAAGGTGAGAGATTATAAAAGCTTACCTTGTGGACTTGGGGCCTGCACTTTGGACTAGAGCTGAGCAGGAGCAAATGGAGAGCAGCTTGGGAAGGTTCCAAATGGTTTTCACTGAGGAGAAACTGAAATGATTTGAAGATGCCAGTGTTGGACTGGGGTGTACAAAGTTAAAAATCACACAACACCAGGTTATAGTCCAACAGGTTTATTTGGAAGCACACTAGCTTTCGGAGCGTCACTCCTTCATCAGGTGATAGTGGAGGACACAATTCTAAGGCACAGAATTTATAGCAAAAATCTACAGTGTGAAGTAACTGAAATTATACATTGAAAAATACCTTGATTGTATGTTGAGTCTTTCATGTTCGAATGCCATGATAGTTTCACTTTCATGTGTAAATCACAAAACCTTTTTTTTAAAATGTTGCATTCTCAGGTTAGCTGTTAACAATTGGCGTTAGCTAGACAATATGTTGGAGGTTCTAGATTAGTGGTGCTGGGAGAGCACAGCAGTTCAGGCAGCATCCAAGGGGCAGCGAAATCGACGTTTCGGGCAAAAGCCCTTCATCAGGAATAAAGGCAGTGAGCCTGAAGCGTGGAGAAAAAAGCTAGAGGAGGGTGGGGATGGGGAGAAAATAGCATAGAGTACAATGGGTGAGTGGGGGAGGGGATGAAAGTGATAGGTCAGGGAGGAGAAGGTGGAGTGGATAGGTGGAAAAGGAGATAGGCAGGTAGGACAAGTCCGGACAAGTCATGAAGACAGTGCTGAGCTGGAAGTTTGGAACTAGGGTGAGGTGGAGGAAGGGGAAATGAGGAAACATATGTTGGAGGTGTTAGCCCTCTATGTTCTCTGTCTATATCATGATGTTTTGATTGATTCTAATCTAAAAAGTGAGATAACGGAGTTTTACATGAATTCATGCAGTTTTTGAGCAAAGTACAATGTAACTCT